>NC_142203.1:24436220-24538720 GCF_049639895.1 Pseudopodoces humilis | reverse complement strand
GCAGTTTTCCTTAGCACTTCTCTACCCCCACAATTGGTACAGCTCAGGAGGGACACCCTCCTATATCCTGCAGCATGGCACAAGTCATACTGACATAGAGCTCCTCCTTTCACTTTTCCATCTGAAAAACGTTTGTGGCTGCATGACCATCATCTGAAGACCTTTCTCAGCTACATATGTACCGAGCAAGTTACATGCTTATGGCACGTACAATACCTGTGATGTGTGTGTCCTTGACTTAAAATGCATATCAGCTGTTCCAGCTGCTGCAGCTCCTGGGCTCCTAATGCTGCCTCTTTGCATAACACCAGAATAGGTGATTTCAAAACCCAAATGAAACACAAAATCTCTGACTGTGATCAGCAAAGTATGTATGCACAGGATTGGATTTAAAAGTGAGCATGTGCTTAAGAGTTTTATTGAACAAAGGTGAACTCTGACTGTGCAATTTACTGTAATCTCTGAAATTCAGTGTCTGCCTAGAAATTAGTGAGGATAAAACTTAAGGAGCACTTTACATTCAGAGGAAGTTTTGTTCGTAGCAAACAATGCAGGTTGTATTTTCCCTGCCTCCTCTTCTTTCTAAATGATAGTATAGTGCAAAATCTTCTGGGGGGAAAAAAAAAAAAAAAAAAAAAAAGTTTTACTCAAATCTTAAAGAAAATCTCCCAGTGAAACAGTGGACATTTGACAACTCAGTTCATTTCCAGGCACTGTTTTGGGGCCCTGCTTAATAAATTGTGCACATTGTTGTGTGAATAGACTCATTGAAGTGACCTGGATGGCATCCTACAGTGAAGAGAGATGTCCAGAAGACTGTAGGTTTAGTGAACCACTGAGGTCCTGAAGCAGTTTTCAAGGGAAGGAACCTAAAGAAAACAGGAAAACTGACACACCAATGCACCAAATGAATGTGGAAATAAATCAACAGTAATATTGTATTATTGCAGAGCTCAAGCAGAGATACTGTATCTTACTCTTAGCTTAGTAAAATCTACAGCTCTTACCTACATTTTATGAGAAAGAACTGTGGGTGTTAACACAGTCTGGAAAAATCTAATCTGAGCAATTAACTGTATCTAGCTCTGAGGAACAGTGGCTGCTGCAATTTATTCAAATGATGGGAAACGTAACTACTGCCCTCAACAGGGATCTGAAGGCATCTGTGCATCCTGCTGGAGGAGAAATAAGGTGATTTTGTTCCATTTAAGTTTTATTTTAAGTCAGAGTAATGAGCAGCTTGGTACCAGTGACTGAATGGAACTGGTTCTTTTTGTTGTGTTTTCACGAAGCAGTGGGAGGGGGTGGGTTCTGTCCCTTAGGCCTCCACATACACAGATTGCTTATTACTTGACATATTTTGGCACTTGTTACGAAGAACAGTGGAAAGGAGATCAGAACTGGACCTGCTTCAAATATTTCTTATCCTCTCTAAGAAAAGTGGAAATAATTTGCTCTTTGTCTTGCAATGGATATGGATGCAGTGGGATACACAAAGCCTCAGGCAAGACATTTCATGGTGAGAAAAAGTAAATAAAAATAAATGCTGAAAAACATGTCCCTGGTTACCAACAAAAGCCCCTTCCATGCTGGAAAGTTTGCTCAATCATGAGGTTTCAAGACAACACGTAAATCTTTGGCGCCCCCAAGAGCTGTTTCTGCCAAGGCCACAGCAGAGCTGGGCTTTTCATTTGGAGTTGCTGAGTTTCAGCTGGTGCAGGAACCACCAGGGACTGTCCTCTGCCTTTGGGCTGGTGGTGCCCAAGGTCCCGTGCTGGACACACAGGGGTTTTGCTCCTGTAGGTGTTGACATGAGAGACTAATGGCACAGCACCATTTCCTTCCCAGCATCACCTTGTGATGTGGACTGCTGGACTGCTCAGGGTGACATCAGTAGTCCTCTTGACTTCAGGGAGGCAACCATGGGAAAAATACCCTACAGCACACTATTAGGAGGTGCAAAACAAAGCATTCTTCTTGTTTGATCTCAGCAGGCATGGGAAAGTGCTGAGCACTGGTGAAATACTTGCAAGAAAGTAAAGGTTTTCACCCAAATGGCTTTTAATCAGAGAGATATATTCTAATTGAAGCAGCTGACACAGAAATAAAAGGGGATTGTTTTTAAAATAAAATATAATTTCAACATTTTATGAAAATACCAACAGAAGTTTTCTAAACTCTGTTTTTGTCAAACACAGATTATACTGTGCAGATGAGCTCAGGCAGCTACAGAGAGACAAATGAGAGCAAACATCCTGGTATTTGCTCTCTCACATAAGACTAAATGCAGATTTCTGTGTCATAGTCAGGCATAGCAAGTTTTCTCCCTCCAACAATGGGACCAAGGGAGACAGAAGAACAGAATGAAGAAAGATGAAGAGAAATTTGCACACAAATGTTGCTCTCATTGAATCCTGAAATATCATTCTTACTCAGTGTATCTGTCAGTGCAAGTGGCAGAATTCAAAAATAAATGCTGTTGACACAATGGGACCAGCAGTACTACAAAAAAAAATGAGTGGTGGTCTCCAGCCATAAAAGTAAATGGCTGTTAAGGACATCTGCAAAAAACAACTTTAAGAACTAGGGTCATATATATGTCAGGATAGCAAGACATGGAGAAAATAGGCTTACAAAAATGTAATTTGCCTTCTGTGGTATTCATGCTGCTGTTACCACTGGCAGAGAGCAAGACTGGCATACTCTTTTCACCAGAATATTTTCCAGCAATGTCCCACATTCTTTGCAATTTGGATTTTATTATCAGGGAAGAATGAAAACATATATTTTGTCTTTTTAAAATAGATTTCAACTTTAAAAGTAAAAAAACAGAAGATTTTTTTTGCTTCAAAATGAGTGCTTTAAATAATTTTTTTATGTCTGAAAAAGGTTAATCTTTTTGCTTCCTTTTATTTCACTTTCTTTCAATTCTTTCTTCTTTACTTCTTTCCAAAGAGAAAGGGGACCAGAAGAATGAGAATGAGAAGGGACTTTTGGAGGAAATATCTCTTCCTGTGATCTCTTATTTTGTTTCTTCAAAGTGCACAATGATAGAGAAGTAGAAACTAACTTAGTTTTGAAAATCAAAGCTAAAAATGAGGAAAATGTATTTTACATTTTTTAAAAGCTAAAATGCAATGTAAATGTAGATGAAAATTAAATTAAAAGACTTTTTTTCTGGAATATCTGGTAGAGAAATTTAAAGCCATTTCAAAAAAGGAACTTTTGTTGCAATACATTTTCTTGAGAAATGTGTTTGATTTTCAGTGTGCCAGAAGGGGCAAGTTTTCCCTACCAGAACTGCCAGAAAAAGATTAGTGACAAGACTGTTATTTTGCTTATGTCCATCCACTGAGTTAGAAAAGACTGGAGAAAAAGGATAAACCAATTTGCCTTCCTTGTTTCACGGCTTTTTCTGCAAGCCGTGCTATGGGGACATCATCTGTCTGGGGGCAGCCTTGGAGCTGGAATGCCACTGCTTATTGCCTCGTATTAAGTCTAAACATCTCCTACCTCTGCTCTGTCTTGCACTACCCCTGTGCTCTTCAGACTTTTAAATTGCAACCAGACTTGCTTCCTCTTTTACACCATCTTAATCTCCATTACTGGCTTCTGACAGTAAGAATATCTGTAGCAAAAAAATGCAGTGGAGTAGGTTAGAATTTTCTATATTGGTGCTTAAACTCTGCTTATAATGTTGCAGTCATTTCTCTCCCAGGCCAATTCCATGCATTATCTATCACTGAATCATTTAAAAACTTCCCTTACTTTGAATTCTCTTTCATAGCTTTCAGAACTCCTAAGAGCTATTGTTAAGCTGCTGCAGTCACTCATTAACCTCTTGATGATCCACTTCTCTTCTGCATAAGTAGATTTACTTCCCCAAGTCTTTTCACTGACATGTCTTTCAAATCTCTCTTCTTTAAGCTCTTCTCTGATCTGTAGCCCATTTTCTGACATCCTACCACAACTGGCTGTAAGAACTGCACATAACATTTCAATGGGGAATGGCCAGTATGTGTATAAAGAATATACAGTCTCTCCCCTCTTGATTCTTCAAGGTCCTGCCCAAACTGGTCAAAATCAGACAAGCTCCTCAATATTGCAACTACTACAAGACCTCAATATTGCCCACACTTAACTGACCACATCTTAAACTGCATCACACTGCTAATAAAGTTTCTGCAGTATGAGTAACTCATGTTCCTTACATGCACATGTGTAGTTTAAGAACTTCTGTAACAGTGTGAGCCACAGAAAGTTTCATATCTAGTCAGAGGTGACTATCTCATCTTCTCCGGACAGTCTCTTCTTTAGGACAAATTTCTGTTAACTGCTTAGCAGTAGAAGAAAAAAGATCCTTTTATATATTCCTCTTCCTTCTAGTTGTTGTTATTTTGTCATACAGTTCCCTGTTATATTTTTTTTCTGAAAGTTTAGAGCAGTTAGCCCCCACCTGCAGAGTTAGTTCAAGTGTTTGAAAGTGTGTGGTCAGAGCTGTTCATTAGCTGAGGTTAGACACACAGATAGATTAAACAGATTTTTTTTATACTGGAAATGCCTTTGATGCTGATCTGTTCACCTCTGCAACACTGTCATACATTTTCATTTAGCAGAGTCTGCATCACGCCTGGTAAGTCTGGCTAAGGTAGATGACATTTGGGTCTCAGACATTTCAACTAACAGAAAATCTCCAAGAAAAAACATATTTGTCTTTTCAATTTACTTCTGTACAACATACTCCATATAACTCAACTCCAACATGATGGCCATCACTTCTATTTCAGCTACACCCTGTGTTTAAGAACCTGCTCAGTGTCACCACTTCAGCACCTCCTGTGCAAATGCGCAAACACATTAATCCTCCTGATTACATTTCTAGCTAAGCTGTACTTTCACAATTAGTTATGATCCCTTGTGCCTTGAGAATTAAATCTTCTCATCTTGTTTTCATAGTTACAAGCCACTTTCCAAGAAAAGTAACTATAAACATAGATGTTTATACATTCCATTAAAGAAATGTGTTTTGACGGATGTTTCTCAAGGCCAGTGTGGTTGGGAAGGTGGTACCCTGACTATCCAATGCAAGGTCGTTGTTCAGAATCTATAAATATTGAAATGACAGAATAAATCACTCATCTCATCCAGAAGCAGGTAAAGCCATAGGACATTTTTGACCCTAGCAGATCATCAGGAGGAAATGTTGATGATTTCTGCTACCAAATACTGGAATCCAGTCTCTCTCTCTTCTCAAATACCCAAAAGAATCAAATAATAATGAAAGGGGACATCAAAGGCCTGCAAGAGAGGGGTGATTCTGCCTCAAAGGACCTTTCCTCCAAGCTATTTCGAAACATAAAGGCTTATTCTGTCAGATTTGGTCTCCCAGGTGCGCTGATGCTTCCACAACACATGGTGCTGGGACAGCTGGAGTCAATGGGGGAAAGAAAAACTGTGCTACATGGATTTGTTGTTGATCTGTGCATCGCATGTCTTCCCACATAGCATCATACACTGTGTACTACATTGCACAAGGCCTCTTTTACGCCCTATTTATTTCATTTTACACCCTACTCACTCAATTTACTCCATGATTTTGCTTCCTAGGTGACTCCAGAACTCTACTTGTTCTCCCATGCACCCTACAGGGTGGCCATTTTAGATTCCTTCTTTTTCTCTTCCCAACAGGTTCAGAGCAAGACTGTGGCACAGTGTGTGGAGTACTACTACACCTGGAAAAAAGAACATAAACTTGCCAAAAGTCTTGCTCAGGTGAGCGGGAAGAAAATCAAGACAAGGCCGGAGGGTGGAGAAACTGGGAGAAGGGGACAAAACCTGCTGGCAAGCCTGTGAGGCACTGCTCTGCCAGGATCCCATTGTCCCGTACACCGGAAAGGCGCAGCAGATGCTGCCCAGGCCTTGATCATCAAACATCAAAACATCAGTAATCCTGGCTGCGCTCGTGGAGATTCTGCAGGTGTTCAGGGACCTTTTGTAGCATCCCAGTGTACTCCCCAAAAAGGAGCTGCCCGTGCTGTGGCTCTGCTAAAACTTTCCTTACTGACAAACCAGAACTTGCTTCACAGACACAGAGAGAGAGAGAGAGAGCTTAGTTTGGGCAGTAGAAACTGGGTAGCCTTTAGTGTGTCTTTAGGAATTTGGCTGAATTTGAAAGTCATTCCCTAGACAGGGAGGAAAACTAGGGGTAAATAGATGCCGGGCAGAGAGGTACAATTAAGAAAAGGAGAACTATAGATAGCCACGTATGGATCCCACCCCTTCAGGCAGTAGAAAGGAGGCGTTTTTTCCTCCAAGTGCTGTGTTTGCATTCCGCTGCAGCCTGCCCCCAAATCCAGCTGTTTTCCCAGCACTTTAGGCTTGGGAGGAATTTGCTTAGGCCAATAGATTTTGGCGCTGGACGCTCTGATTTCCAGCTTTCTGAGAGGAAGGAAAAATTGATAAGGATTCTTTGATTTCCAGACTGTGAGCGAACCAAAGAGGAGCCAAAGCCCTCCCAGAAAGGAGAACGGGAAGACAGGGAAGAGAAGCCGCAAGAGGGCCCGCAACGCGGAGTATCCCTGCTGCCAAGCGCCCCAGCCCCCCCATTCGGCGGGAGGCCCCTTTCCGTGCGGCCAGTGCAAACGGTGCGCAAGTTCTACCTCTTTCTGCTCAAAGCCTGCGCCTTTGGACTAAAACAGGCTGACCGTCTTCAAAGGCACCACAGGGGAAGCTGAGGGCACGTGCAGGACCGCCTCTCACCGCCGTGCAAAGCCTTACAAGCCACTTTCAACCCTTTCAAAGAGCTTAGTTAAACCCCAGCATTCCCAGGGAAACCTTGCCGTGCCCCACCAAGACACAATTCGTACACAAGTAGGAATAGGCAGACCAAAGCTTGCTTTGATGGTGCTGATCAAATCCAAAATAAGATGAGGCGAGAGGAGGAAGACATTTGAAGGAACTGCAACAAGAAAGATCAGATTTATGCTTCTGATCAATTTACAAAGGTGCCACAGCCAGAAAAGACAGGGAAATTCAGGGAGAAATGGAAATCTTGGAGCTTGCTTTAATGGTGTGTATTGAATTAACAATGGCTGCTTTGTTTCCTGTCTTCCAGGGTGTTTGAAACCGTGCAGGAAAGGAACGCACATAGGAGACGACTTCGCACACGGAAGGAAGCAGGGCCTCTCCCCAAGAAGAAAAGACCAAATTAAGCCTGCCACTTGTCTGGGGCTAACAAGAATTATCTGTCGAACAGTCTAGATAGGAATCAGATTGGTTTTCAAGTTTTTAGGATTGTTCATTCTTCTATTTAGTTGACTAGATAGACATTTCTCCATTTGTTAGTTAAGATTCATTAGCATTCTTAAAGATTTATTAGGATTATTAGATTATTATGATGATTAGATTATTTGATTATTAGATTATTAGGTTATTAGCTTATTAGGTTATTATTGTTAGATTATTAGATTAGATTCTTAGCGACATTTCTCAATTTGTTAGTTGAGATTCATTAGCATTCTTAAAGATTTATTAGGATTATTAGATTATTATGACGATTAGATTATTTGATTATTAGATTATTAGGTTGTTAGCTTATTATGTTGTTATTGTTAGAGTATTAGATTAGATTATTAGCTTATTAGATTATTGTTCGATTCTTATCAGTCAGTGTAAGAGGTTTGGTGTTGTTTGTTAAGCTCCATCTTTTGTTATCTTGTTTTCATTAAGACAAAAGCTGTCTTTCTCATTAAAGCAAAGTTGGTTCCATTTTGTCTTTTTGTCTGTCTGAAATCACTCAAGCAATGTCTGTTACATTTGTCTGGTGTTGCAAACACGGTATTGGCCCTGAGAAGGATCTGGGCACGTGCATCCTCCCGCAGGCCCAGCCCCTTCCACAGCTGGCAGGACTTCCAAAGGTGTGTCCCCATTGTGCCAGTGAAATCATGGTGGGCTTTCATCCTTGGACTCCTAAAAACCTCAGCTTGGAGTGAAAAAGGAGGCTTTGTTTAATTCAATGAATTGGATCTATGTGAGTGGGCTTGTCTCATTATACTTGGAGGGATAAAAGCCGGGGGTTTTAGTACTTTTGGTCGCCAAGCAACATAGCTTTGTTCCCTTTTGCTGGACAGATGGACTTGGCCACCTTCAAGGACTTTTCCAACCTCTGCCATTCTATAAAATTAACATCCACGTGCACTACCAAGAAAGCAGCAGCTCACTTTCAGTTTCTCTTTCAAAGACCAGCCTCCCGCTCTGGGCCTCCACCAACCTCCTTAGATCAAGCAGAGCGGGAGTGAACATTATCCTCTCACTTCTCACAGCTTTGGTATTTGCACCAAAGCAGCAGGAAACTCGCTCCTTCATCTAGCCCAGCAAATGGCATGGCCTGGCAAGGTCTTGGTAGCAGGGGCTGGGGAGAATGGAGAGGAGACGAGGGAGGGGGGAACTACCAGGCTGGTGCTGGGATGCTGGCAGAAGCTTGCTCTTGTCTGAGGGAGCCGCTGCAGGTGGGATTTGGAGCCTCCAAAGCATCTGCTTTGCAGTGGGCCTTGTTACAGCTGCCCGCGGGGTTTGCCGCTGTGTGTGTGCAACAAGCAGGCTGGGAAGGAAGCAAGATTTGCTTTTGCCTAACATGAAGCAGGAAAGCAGTAAAACAGGATCTGTTTTGCCCTGCTTGGGACCTAAAACAAGTGGGAAGACCATTACTATGAATTTCTTTTTCTGTCACACAGTGAGCTGTGTCTGTGTGTATCATTTAGTGTCCAACAGCGACAACCCCTTTTAAAATCTGACCTGTTATTTGTAGATTTGTGGACTTCTAGTTTCTAGCCAATAGGCATTCCTGGCTTTCATGACCTTGTTTCCTCAACAACATGCAGAGATTAGTGTGCATATAGAATAACTGCATGCTTGCAGTCTGGCATTTCATGCTTTCCCAGATACTGTAACACATTTCAGCTCTCAGCTTAATATTAGGTTTTTTCAAGAGGAGCCCTAGTGCAGGCACTGTTATTGGTGACATGGCAGGATTCTGTGAAGTATTGCTGGCATAAGCAAATTCATTGGTTTTTATGTCACAAGGAAACCTAACAGTCAACAAGGTGGTTCCTCCAGGCCAGAGGCTGTAAGATTTCTTCAATGTTTTCCTCTATGCCTGTTTTCCACTGCTTCAACTCTTCCACTTGTCATGGAATTTAAAGAAATGTATTTTTCCTAGAGACATTTCCTGGAGACCATTTCAGAAAGAAATGAAGGTTCAAAAGCTTCTGTTACTCTTCAACTCCCAGTTTTCCTTCTCCCTGAGAAAGATGGTTGGGCCATATGTTTTTCAGCAGCCCAGCCAAAAAGTCTTTGGCATTCCTCACCTTCGTCAGCACAGTGGTAGATATATATTTCCTATGTGATAAGAATGATGGAAATCAGAGCATAAGCATGCAGGAAGGTTTTCTCCATCCTCACACTTGGCAAGTGTGAAACAACAGGATGGGAACACGGGAAGACCTAATCAATAGAATATCCTGCAGGCAGGTCAGAGGTTAAAAAGCGAACAAGAAGGGAGCCTGAAATATCAATTGTTGCCAAGAAAGTTTGAATAATAAAACATATGAATATGCATGAGCCTCAGGAACGATACAGTATAAAGATAACACTGTTTCAAATCTACAACATGCTCTCTGGCTAACCCGTCAGAGAAACCTTAGTGCTGGATATTTTTGACCCTTTTCTTATCCCTCATTAAACTTATTAAAAATTTTGAAGTGTGAACTTTGTTTTTCACAATCTCAAGTATTATTCTGCCACACAACACTACTTTGGAGTTAGAATTGTAAAATCAAAGTTCACTCTTTAAAATTTTGAAGTTTAATACGGGATAAAAAGGGACAATATCAAGCGCTGGGCTGTTTTTGGCAATTGGCCAAAGAACACACCATTCGCTTAAAACAGTGTTCTCTATATACTAATACATTGATGGGGATACATGCATATTCATAAGTTTATACATTATTCAAACATTCTTGTGAGTTTTTGATGTTTCAGGAACTCTTCTGTTTGCTTTTAACCTCTGACTTGTCTGTATGACATCCTGTAGATTAAGTATAAATATATATTTTATTTCTTCTCGTGGTTCCATCCTGTTGCTTCGCTCTCCCTGATAACGAGGAGTCAATAAATTCTTCTCTGGTGCTCTGTTTTTTGCCTTATCTTATTACTTGGAGAGGCCTGTCTGCAGATGTGAGAAACAACAATTGTTTTACACCATTCTCTGGGTTCATTACATAAGTGCATTTTAACATTTCATAGCCTCCATTTTAATATTTTGCTAAGGCCTAGGATATAATATCTATTTATCACACTACTATTTATATAAACTTTATATAAATGAGTATAAATAAACACAAACATTAATTAAATAGAAATAAACTGATTATATTATACTAACAAGCAGTTAAATTAAAGGAATATTAATATATAGGAATTATAAATTGTACTATATCAAAATACTTGTGGTTATTAACAACATGCAAAAGCTAATACATAAATGCAAGAGCCAATATTATATTATCATTTATAACAGAATTTACATGGATATATTAGGACCCAATAAGGTCAAAGATAGAAAATTGTTATTTGAAGTAAACTGTTATGGAACTCTCAGGAAATGAAATGGAGCTGCAGAGCATTTAACATACAATATGTCGCCCTGAAAACTCAGCTTCTGAGCTTGCTAACATAGTTTTCTAAGGACTTTCCCAGGACAGTAACTCTAAACATAGAGATGTGTACATTCTTTCTGTTACACGTCTTGTGATGGGCATCTCTCATGGCCAGTGCAGTGAGAAAGTGTTATCCTGACCCTCCAATCCCTGGCCATGGTCAGAAACCTATAAATCCTGGGAGGAAAAATAAATTCTGCTCTTTTTTCACCACACCTTGAACTGTGTCCGTGTGATCTATTCATCTTCAGTGGCAACATCTGGTGACCTTGCCGTGTCTTGCACGTGTGTTACAGGGTACTATCTAGCCTGTGGCTATGGATGGTTTTGAGCTCTCTCTTACAGAGGGCCTGGTTATGGACATAGGGCGTGCGGTGTTTGATCAGAGAGGGATTGATGTTTTGTATGCTGACTTTCAGTGATTGTGTGAGTATGGGAGAATTGAGGGGTTTTTCCCTGTGGTTGAAGGGATTTTTTTGCAGTCGGCTTGGACGCTTTAGGTGATTCCCTGCTCGAGGCTCTGCTGGTTGGTTATGAGCCCCAGGTGCTCCGGCTGCTGGGGATCTGGTGAAGGTGTGGCGGTGTTCTGAGGTCAGGTCCTGAAGTCGGCTCCCCTGGGATTGCCAAGGCCCCCGGCAGGTTGAACGGGGGCGCCGTGGGACCGGTGGGCGTAACGCCGCCTCGGCCCGCGACCCGGCGGTGGAAGCCTGAGGTGGGGTCACCTCCTTCATGTGCCCTCCCGGCACAGACCGATGGGGGAGCGCTTGAACGGCGGCGGCGCTGGCCCTGGGGAATGCCTCAGGGTCGGTCCCATGTCCCTGCTGCGGCTGGGCCGTGCCCTGCCCCGCGGTAGGGGATGGGCCGGGCCCAGGCTCCGCGCCAGCGGCTGCGCACGCTGCTCCAGTGCAGGAGCGGCTGGCACTGCTTCTTGGACCTTTCGCCCCTGAAGAATCGCTGTTAAGGGCGGTTCCCAGCGCTGCCCCCCCCGCGCCAGATTCGTGGGGCGTGGGGGCGGGTTGTGCCGGCCCCATGCTGCGGGATTCCTCTCCTGTGAGCCTGGATTTTCCCCTGGCAGTAGAGGAGGACACTGCTGCGGCTCTGCGGGCTGTGCCTCTACCGGTGCCCCGGTTCCACCTCACGCTGGGAGCGGGCTGTGCCGAGCTGGCTCCAACCCACCCCCCCTGAGGTTCCCGGGCATCGCCCGAGCCTGCGGCTGGAGCCAGGCCTCCCCCGTCGCCTCCTGCGGCCGCGGTAGACCAAGGTCCTGCACTGTTTACCATTGGCTCCGGTGGTGCTGCCGTGGGACAGAAGCTGGTGGCCTCCATGGGAAAAAGGTCCTAGGCTGCTGGAGCTTCTTCGGCTGGCCTGTGGACCTTGTCCTCTTGTCAAATGACTGTGCAGCTGAGCGTATCAGGCATTCCATGTGCTTCCGAATGCTTTGGTCCAGTGGGTGAGGGCATGAGTGCTCTTCTTGTGACGTGGTTGAGTATCACTGCTCAGGGCATCATTGCTCACCTAGGGGACATTGATTTGGATTTCCTGGGGTGCATTTCTGCCATGGGTTCCATGCTCACCCTTCCTGTTCCTATCCCTGTGGGACCCAGATTTGTTCACCTTGTGCCTTTTGAGTCTTGTGTTCGCAGAGCTGAGAACCAGCTGTGGGGAGATGGTGGCTTCGGGTTCCCTGGACCTCCCTGGGTCACTGGACTGCTGTTCTGACAGCCAGGGATCATCCTGAACGGGTCTGCACCCTGTCCATCCTTGGTGAGATGCTGTCAGAGATTAGCCTCTGCAGGCTTCTTGACACTGGCATGGACATCACGATTGTCAGGTTTGCTGACGGGCCCCCGGAGTGACCCTTGGACCTGATGCTGACACATTCTACGCAAAGAAGAACTTGAGACTGACTCTTTGTTCAGCAGATTCTGTCGTCTTCTCTCATGATAGACTAGACACCCTCTGTGACTTGCTGCAAGAACAGTTGGATCACAGTGATCTGGAGTTTCAACCAGTCCCTGGGACATTCCTGTTTTCTGTATCAAGAAGAAGTCTGGGAAATGGAGGCTGCTACAATACCTCCAGAAAGTTAATGCTATGATGGAAAGCATGGGGATGTTGCAGGCTAGCATGCCTTCACCTGCCATGCTTCCTGCTGATTGGCTAGTCCTCATTGTGGATCTGAAGGATTGTTTTTTTACAATTCCTTTGCATCCCGATGACAGACCAAAATTTGTCTTTCTGGTGCCAGCTATCATTAATGCTGAGCCCACACAGAGATATCAATGAAGATTTTGCCACAAAGCATGCAGAAATTTGCCGGCATTTGCCAATGATATGGTGTGGCAGTGTGCCTCAGGGAGACAAAGAGTTAGCATTGTCCCACCCCAAACCCCTTGTGAAGGGCGGCCCAGGTGTTCTGATTGGGTTTGAGTCCCTGGGGGGGTTCTCCCTTGGTGTGTTTCTAATGGTCCCTGACTTTGAACTCCACCCTCAAAGGTGGAGACCCTTGGGACTTCTGTCCCTCAAAAACCCCTGCCCTGCTTCTGTTTGGGGCTCTCTGCTCTGGACCTGAGTTTGTTCCCATGTTGAATAAATGGTTTCATGAACGGGAGCCCGTCTCAGTTGGTGTTTGATGCTGGTCCCCAGAATCCTGCTGCTTCCCTGGACAAGATCCTGAGGTTGCTGACTGCAACAAATGGTGAGAGAATGCATGGCATCCAGCAAAGCAAGAGAACAGCAGGACCCAGCTCCATGGACACCCTGTAAGTCCCCGGCTGATGGCTTGAGAGCCAGCGAGATCCCCGCCTAAGAAAGGAGGACTCGAGAGTACCTGGCAGGGAGACTGGGTTGAGAGTGCCTCGGGCATGGGGAAGAAAAGGGCTTACAGAGGTGTGGGAGCCGAGACCAGACGCTGGGACAAACACCTAACATCAGCCAACAGGACATATTATGGACGATATTAACATTATGGACGATTATATTAACATTATGGACGATTATGGACGATATCAACATTATGGACGATTATATTAACATTATGGACGATTATGGATGGTATGGCTCTTCCGGTGGACTGTTTTTGTCTTCTGTGAAGTTCCTTTTTTTTTTTTTGGTGTATACCTCCCTGTACCTTCCCCTTTCCTCTGTTCCTAAGGGCAAGACAAAGGGTGAAAAAAGCCAAGATGGCTCGGGGTTGCTGCCATCTCCCCATCACCCCGGTGTCTTTCTGCCATCCCATCCCCTGTTTTCCTGAAGGCAGGCAAGGGACGGAGAACATCCAGAGCGATGCGGGTCTGCTGCTGTCTGCCCGCCGTGTCGTCCTTTGTTGCCGTTTGGTTCAATAAACTGTATTAGTTAGCATTAGTTTGACATTAGTAGTAGTTATGCTAAGGCTTGGTAGGCCACATGTAACCTGCAGATGAACTATATAGCAGATATTGCAATGTAAGCAGTGTAACTAGGAGATAATCTAGGAATGTACTTTTTGGCAAAACTTAAATGTCAGAGAGATAATCGTACCAGGTAGTGAAAGAGAAGTAAGAAATTATGATGATGAAGAAATCGTGTAGAAGACATATAAAAACCCTGTGATTTTTCTGTGAAATGGGGCTCTGTCTTTGGACACTAGTCCACAGGCTCCCGGGCCCTCAATAAAGCACCGCATAAACGACTTCGGTTGTTTGTGTTTTCTTCGGATCGGGCAACAGTTTTCTGGCGACCGCGGCAGGACTCCGAAGGTGCCTGGGGCGGTTCGCGTTCTGATCCACTCCACGCCGGCACCGAGTGATTCTCGGGGAGTCATCGGTTCGTGCCCGACCCCCGCACCTGACGGACGACTGCAAAAGGTAAGCCCGAAGGTGCTTTATTTTTTTTCTGGTTTGGGTTCCTGCTCATAAGACAAGGCGGCGATCCTCGCAGGGTTGGGCTAAGACGTCTGGTTGGTCTGGGAAGCCTAGGCGCCGGCTGTCAGACGCGGCGAAAGCTGCGCAGGTCCGGCACTTGCCCCTCGCGGCATCAAGAAGCGGCAAGTTGGATTGGTCTGGTATTTATTTGGTATTTAGTCCTTTTTGTTTGTTGTATGTAGTTTGTTTTGGATATAATTGTTAGTTGAATTTGTTGCTGCTAAAAAGGAAACTACCTCAGTACTGAAGTGATTGTTGTGTGAGTGTGTGGTATGATTGATTTTGTTGGACTGTTAATATTGATTGTGGTTCTATTGTTTTATATATTGCTGCATATTGGTTGTTGCTATTGGTTACCGAGTTTTTGGTACGGCTGTGAGTAAGGTTTAAAATGCCATTTAAGACACTTAAGTTTATGGTTCAGTCTAATAAAGGTATCCCAGAAAATACCCCGCTGGGATGTTTACTGAAGAGGTGGAAAAGTGAAAGGTTTTTCCAGGAGATGAGTAAGGACAAAATGATTGACTATTGTAATCATTGGTGGCCCAAATATCGGCGAGAAGGGCCGTCATGGCCAGAGAATGGTACTGTGGATTTTGACACCATAAATTCGTTAATGCGCTATCTGAAGGAAAATGAAAAATGGGATGAAATACAGTATTTAGACCTGTTCCATTTACTGCACCGTAAAAAGGAGTGGCAGACTGAGTGTGGGATAATGGTATTGGAGATGAAAGAATCTAAGTGCGGGGGTTGTAAAGAAGGATCTAAATGTGTTCAGTGCTTAGCCTTAACCTCTCGACCAGAGGAGGATTTGTCTTTAATGGTGTCACCCGGTGCGCTCCCTGCTTCACCCCCCGCTCCTGCTGTCTCAACCCCTCCTGCGGTCTCAACCCCTCCTGCTGTCTCACCTCTTCCCTCTGTCTCACCCCATTCCTCTTTGTATCCACCATTACCAGAAACCAGCACTGAGGATGAGGATGAGGAAGAGGAGGAAGAGGTGGCAAATTTAACGGCAGTACCGGGGAATGTTAAGAAAGTTGTTATCCGACCTAAAACCCCGTCCCCTGTTTCTCCCCAGAATCGGCGAAATACTCCGCTCGCGGCACGAACTAGACAGGGACGTAAAAATTACAGGGAATCCCAGCTTATTGCCCCTTTAAGGGAAGCTATGGGACCTCAAGGAGAGAAAGTGCTTGTGAAAGTGCCTTTCTCCCCAGGAGATCTGGTGATTTGGAAGCAGTCAGCAGGCTGTTACCGTGAGAATCCGGAGAGGGTGGCCCGGGTGGTCAAAATGATAATTAAAACCCAGAATCCAGATTGGAATGACATGCAGGTTTTGCTGGATACTTTGATGGATTCCACCGAAAAGGAGATGGTGCTACGGGCAATGAAAGAGCGTGCTCGAGAGGAGATTAGGCTGCGTTGTACAGTAGAAACAGTAAATGACTTAGTTCCGAGCGATGATCCAGGGTGGGATCCAAACAGGGTCGGAGGAATGGAATCTATCAAGATGTACCAGGAGTTGTTAGTAGAAGGAATCAGGACTGGGATGCCTAAGACGCTAAATTGGTCAAAACTGTATTCTGTCAGGCAGGATAAGAATGAATCTTCCTCGGCGTTTTTAGAAAGACTTAAAAGAAACTGCTAGACGCTTCACTGATTTGGAGATCGACAGTGAAGCAGGAAAATTGCAGCTTGCTTTAATCTTTTTGGGTCAGACACAGGAAGATATCCAGAAAAAAATGCAGAGATTAGAAGGACAAGATACTCGGGACCTGGATAAAATGCTAGAAGTGGCTTGGAAAGTTTATAATAACAGGGAAAAAGAAACGGCCAAGAAACAGCAGGCGAACATACTAGCTATAATGCAGCAAGCCAGTGAAAGGGGGGGAGGCAGAGGTGGTTTTGGGTGCGGTCGTGGTTCTGGACGTGGCAGGGCAGGATTCCAGAATGTTAAATTTGGAGGACGGGGGATGGCCCCTCCTAGTCCCCAGCAAGGAGAGATTGCTCCCAATCAATGTGCGTTCTGTCGTCAGATAAGACACTGGAAGAATGAGTGCCCAGTGAAAGCTGGATTGGGAGGAATGCCAGTGAATGGACCAACAGGTTATCCCGTGAATCCAGTAGGTGGCGCCCAAGCATTTGTATTGGGAAATTATCAGAATCAAAGCTGACTAGAACAAGACTTAAGGGTCAGGATTGATATTGATGGGAAAGAACAAGAGTTTATTGTGGATACGGGGGCAACGCATTCAGTTTTAAACAAAAGGTTAGGACCTATCAGCGATACTACCATACAGGTAGTGGGGGCAACGGGACAATTAGAAGAAAGACCCTTTTTACAACCATTAAATTTGAGATTTGGAGGAAAAGAATTAGATCATCAGTTTTTGTACATGCCTAATTGCCCCAAGCCATTGCTTGGCAGAGATTTGTTGTCATCATTAAATGTCAGAATCATATTCGAGAATGGGAGGGTGAAATTAGAAGTTCCGGGAGAAGAAATTGCTAAATTGTTTGTAATAAAAGAAATTGATCCCTCTCCTATTCCTATTGAGGTAGATTAAGCTGTAGTACCTTGGGTATGGGAGACTGGGAACCCAGGAAAATCAAAGGCTGCTCAGCCGGTGGTAGTAGAATTAAAAGAAGGAGCTCAGCCAGTGAGAATAAAACAATACCCAATCAAGTTAGAAGCTAAACAGGGTGTCGCTCCTTTGATAACTCAGTTTTTAGCACAAGGAATTTTGCAGGAATGTGAATCAGACTTTAACACCCCTATTTTTCCAGTCAGAAAACCCAATGGTAAGTATCGGCTAGTGCAGGATTTGAGGGCAATTAATAACATTACTAAAGACATTCACCCAGTGGTTGCCAATCCATATACTTTATTAACATCTGTGTCAGAAAAATTTAAATGGTTCTCTGTTATTGATTTGAAAGATGCTTTCTTCTGCATCCCTCTGGCATTGGAAAGCAGGAAATATTTTGCCTTTGAATGGGAGAGTCCTGATACTGGAAGAAAGAGAAAGCTCACCTGGTCTCGACTGCCGCAAGGATTCAAAAACAGCCCTACAATATTTGGAAATCAACTGGCAAAGGAACTGGAAGAATGGAAGACTGCTGAGGTAAGAGAGTTACCTTCCTCTTATGTCATTCTCCAGTACGTGGATGATATCTTTTTAGCGACAGCAGAAAAAGGAATGTGTCTGAAATTGACTATTGCTCTGTTGAATATGCTGGGCCAAGCTGGCTACCGAGTGTCAAAAGAAAAAGCACAGCTAATAAAAGAAAGTGTAATATATTTGGGATGTGAAATCACCCAAGGCCAGAGACGGTTGGGAGTCAATCGAGTGGAAGCTATTTGTGCTATTCCCCTTCCCAGGAACCATCAAGAACTAAGGTCCTTTCTGGGAATGGTAGGGTGGTGCAGGCTGTGGATTCTGAATTTTGGACTTCTAGCTAAACCATTATATGAAGCTCTGAAAGAACCGCAGTTGAGCTGGAATCGACAGAGGAAAAAGGCCTTTGAAGACTTGAAACAAGCGTTAAAAGAAGCTCTGGCATTAGGCCTTCCAGATTTAAACAAGGACTTTCAGTTGTATGTGAATGAGAGACAGAAATTGGCACTGGGAGTGCTAGCTCAGAGACTTGGTTCATGGAAACGCCCGGTAGGGTATTTCTCGAAGCGACTGGATACAGTAAGTGCTGGTTGGCTGTCATGCTTGCGGGCAGTTACGGCCACAGTGATCCTCATCCAGGAAGCCAGGAAATTGACTTTGGGAAGGAAAATAGAGGTATTTGTGCCTCATATGGTACTGGCAGTCTTGGAACAAAAGGGGGGTCACTGGCTTTCATCCAGCAGAATGCTGCAATACCAAGCAATTCTGAGAGAACAGGATGATGTAGATCTAAAAATGACTAATCATGTTAACCCAGCAGAATTTCTCCACAGTGAGCAGGAAGAAGGAGAATTAGCACATGACTGCATGGAGGTGATTGAACAAGTGTATGCCAGCCGAATGGATTTGAAAGATGTTCCAATGGAAGATCCGGATTGGGAACTGTTCACCGACGGGTCCAGCTTTGTAGAAAACGGTACCAGGTATGCGGGATATGCTGTGGTAACAGTTACCACTGTAGTGGAAGCAAAGGCCTTGGCTCCTGGAACGTCAGCTCAGCGAGCTGAGATCATTGGACTCACTAGAGCCCTAATGTTAAGTTCTGGAAAGAAAGTGAATATATGGACTGATTCTAAATATGCTTTTGGGGTTGTGCACATTCATGGCGCCTTGTGGAAAGAACGAGGGTTATTGAACTCCCAAGGAACTACTATCAAATATAGAACTGAAATTCTAGCCTTGCTAGATGCAGTACACCAACCTGAAAAGGTTGCAATAATGCATGTGAGAGGTCACCAGAAGGAGGAAGGAAAAATATATCGAGGAAACAAATTAGCTGATGTCACAGCACGAGAAGCGGCCAGAGAAGTGTGGACCCAAATGGCCCTGATACCCACTAAGGTGAGTCCTGTAACTCCACATTTAATTCAGGAACCGAAGTATTCCCCGGATGATGAAAAATTAGCATCGCTGCTGAAAGCACAGAAGAATGCAACTGGATGGTATGTAACAATCATGGGACAAGTTGTAGTTCCCACCCGAATTATGAAAGCCATCTTAGAGACGGAACATAATAAATGCCATTGGAGAGCAGAGGCATTGGTAACATTTCTAAAAAGAGAAGTAATTTCTAACCAGATGTTAACATTGGCAAAACGGGTGAATGCCATGTGTTCAACTTGTTTGAAGAATAACCCAATAGTTAGGAAACAGATTCAGTTAGGGAAATTACAAGTGGGACCAGAACCAGGAGATTACTGGCAAGTAGATTTTTCAGAATTACCGAAAGCACAGAACTTTAAGTATCTTTTAGTGTATGTCTGCACTTTTTCAGGATGGCCTGAGGCCTTTCCTTGTCGCACCAATCAGGCAAAGGAAGTGGTCAAAACACTGTTGAAGGAAATCATTCCAAGATTTGGAGTACCTTTAGGACTGTCATCAGATAGAGGCCCACACTTTACAGCAGGAATAGTACAAGAAGTGGCTAGGATGTTAGACATATCTTGGGACTTACACACCCCTTGGCGACCTCAATCGAGTGGCCAGGTGGAGCGGATGAATCAAACAATTAAGGGACAAATTAAGAAAATTTGCCAAGAGGCAAAGATACAGTGGCCACAGGCACTGCCATTGGCATTGCTCAGAATCAGAATCAAACCCAGGGAGCGAGTGGGAGTTAGTCCATACGAAATTCTATATGGAAAACCATACCATGCTAATGTGTTGAAAGGAGACTTGCACGTGCAGGGTGATCAGGCAATATTTGGTTACATCATGTCACTAAACAAAACTCTTAATGCTTTAAGGGGAGCCTTGCAGTGGAACCGACCTATGCCACTGGAGAATCTGGTGCATGACATTCAACCAGGAGACGAAGTGTACGTGAAGAATTGGTCCACCCACCCCTTGAAAGAGACATGGGACGGGCCCCGTCAAGTGATCCTGACAACTTACACTGCAGTAAAGGTCGAAGGAATCGACTCATGGATCCATGACACCCGAGTCAAGAAAGTCCCTGTACAATGGGAGACTCAACTAGTCTCTCCAACACAAATGATTTTTCGCAAAAAGTAGCCTTTTTGATTATATTGTTACTGGTAATGACGAAACCAATTCTGGTTAACGGTTCTATGGTAGTTGCAGTTACCAAACCAGTGGAAAGGATGGATGGGAACCTGACTTATGACCGGGAAACTGAAGTCCAGAATGGGCAAGCAACCTGGAAGAAAGGTGCTGATTGTCCAGAAGCAAAAACTGTCACAATTTGGGGTAAGGATGCACAAAAGAAGCATAGAGAACTGAGAGATACAGAAGTGGCTGCATATCGAAGTCACGAACAAGAGAATTTAGTAGTAGGATTGATTAGAGATTTTGGAAAGGTCCAAAATGTGTCTTGAATTACGGCATGCTTGCCCCTCCCACAAGCAGCAGGAGAACCAATTCCGTGGGGAATAATCCCCATTCCATTACTACCTGAAACGGCAGACAGCACATCTATGGTATGTCAAAAGACTGTCCAAAGGGTAGTTATCAGACCTGAAGAAGATTGCATGAAACTGCCCAGCAGCCAATTCACCCGTATGAGAGGGATTAATGATCTAGGGTGGTGTAGTTATGATGAGTTACAAGATTGTCAAAATATTACGAGCAAAACCACATTGTGGGACGATTGGAAAACCATATGGGGTCCGAGTTTATTAGAACATTATAGCTATATTGGGGCAGTAGATTGGTGTATACAATGGACAGGAAGTAAAAATCATACCTCGGAAGAAGTCTATAGAACAGGGACCTCTACAAGAGAAATTAAAGCAGCTAAGGAAAACTGGAATTGTACCAAAGTTATTACATGTGATACCCCTGAAAGCCAAATTAGCCTGGCACCTCTTAGAGTATTGCTTAAGTGGGGATGCGAATGTAGGAAATTTAATCATACAATTACAAGAGAAGCATCCGGAAATAGTGGAATCAGACGAGCTGTAAGCTGTAGAGTTACCACTATTGAAAGTCCAGGAAGTCTGGTTTGGGTAATGGGACATGGACAATGGACTATGCATATTCCTATAGATGGGCCTGTGACACAAATAACTCTAGGAGTCCCAACCCTCTGTCCCCTGTGGAAACAATCAAAATTAAAACGCAACCGGAAGAAAAGAGAAGTAGATGCATTCACTGAGTTGGAAAATGAATGGCACGAGCCAGATGGTGGAGTTAAATTTGGATGGGCTTTAGAATCACTATTTGCACCTGTAGCCTCCTACAGGAACAGAGAAATGCTATACAAATTGCTAGGGCAAACTGAGAGATTAGCAGCAGCCACCAAGAAAGGATTTAAAGACATGAATTTGCAATTGCAAGCCACATCTCGAATGACTTTACAGAACAGGATGGCACTAGATATGCTATTGTTAAAAGAGCATGGTGTGTGTCAATATCTGAAAACGAAAATTGACCATTGCTGCATCCATATTCCAAATGTGACCATTGAAGTAGAAAAAGATATTTCTCAATTAGAAACGATTGAATCCGAAACAAGAGAAATTGAAAAAGAAGCACAACATAATTGGATCGGAGCTATATTTGAGTCCTTAGGACTTCAGGTTTCTGGATGGGTTTCGTCAATAGTACAGTACATTCTGTTATTTGCAGTTTTGTTATTAATCGTTTGGTTAGCCTATAAGTGTGTTCTAGGAGTCATTGAAAAAGAAACAAGACGCACCAGAAGAATAATAAAAGCCTTGACAAGAACCAATGAGATACGCCTCAATGAAAGACGCCGACCTCCTCCGAAGTATGAAGATGTCGTTGGGCAGGATAATCCAGCATTTGAAAGAACCAACGATAACTAAGAGTTGAGCATTCTTGCAGAAGATTGAAGAATGCTCAAAAGGGGGGAATTGTTGCCGTTTGGTTCAATAAACTGTATTAGTTAGCATTAGTTTGACATTAGTAGTAGTTATGCTAAGGCTTGGTAGGCCACATGTAACCTGCAGATGAACTATATAGCAGATATTGCAATGTAAGCAGTGTAACTAGGAGATAATCTAGGAATGTACTTTTTGGCAAAACTTAAATGTCAGAGAGATAATCGTACCAGGTAGTGAAAGAGAAGTAAGAAATTATGATGATGAAGAAATCGTGTAGAAGACATATAAAAACCCTGTGATTTTTCTGTGAAATGGGGCTCTGTCTTTGGACACTAGTCCACAGGCTCCCGGGCCCTCAATAAAGCACCGCATAAACGACTTCGGTTGTTTGTGTTTTCTTCGGATCGGGCAACACCTTCACCCCCTGTCTTTCCATATTCCCCATTCCCGGTCCAGGAAAGTCCATCCCGGACCCCCCCATCCCAAGATGGCGCCGGCCACGCGGTCTGGGATCCCTTGTTTCCCGCCTTGCTCCTTCTTTTCTGGTCCCGAACCTTCCCTTCCCCCAGTAACTCCTGCTTCGCTCCCACCCCTTTGTTCGGTGCTCCACCCCTGGGGGCTGTGCCTTTTCCATCATGGGCAACACCTCCTCCGGGGAAATCGAAACTGCAACCTGATCTCCCAAAGCCAGTGTTTCACCAAGAGAGACAACGCCCACATGGGAGCCAGAGCCGAAGCCAGAGATCGAAGAACTCTGCCCCTCGTGAGAGAAGGTCTAAGAGCTGCACCCTTCCTGAAAGAGAATCCTAAACTGGAAGAGACTGAACTAAAAAACCATTATGTTTGTATTAAGTACCATCACTCTTTAATTTGCCCGGCGTGGTCCGAGATTTAAGTGTTTGTTTTCAATTTTGTTTTTTCTGTTTACTTAATGTGTTTTGAGTTTTTGGTGTCCCACAAAGCAAAGCGGGTGCTCTGTGGAGGAGGTGAGATTTTAAGGTGTATGTTTGGAAACACTCTAAGCTCCTAATTAAAATCTGAAAAAAAAAAAAATAAGAAAGGAGCAGATGTGGCAGTGTGCCTCAGGGAGACAAAGAGTTAACATTGTTCCACCCCAAACCCCTTGTGAAGGGCGGCCCAGGTGTTCTGATTTGGTTTGAGTCCCTGGGGGGTTCTCCCTTGCTGTGTTTCTAATGGTCCCTGACCTTGAACTCCACCCTCAAAGGTGGAGACCCTTGGGAGTTCTGTCCCCCAAAAACCCCTGCCCTGCCTCTGTTCGGGGCTCTCTGCTCTGGACCTGAGTTTGTTCCCATGTTGAATATATGGTTTCATGAACGGGAGCCCGTCTCAGTTGGTGTTTGATGCTGGTCCCCAGAATCCTGCTGCTTCCCTGGACAAGATCCTGAGGTTGCTGGCTGCAACAATATGGAGCTGCAATGACTCCAGAAACAACCTCCTTGAAGTTATTTGAGGGTCAAAATAATTTTTGGGACAAACAGTCCCGCATTTGGAGGTGCAATTATTTTTTTGCGTTCAGTGCAGACACTGCATGAATGATGTCCGAATATTAATGAACTTTTACATGGTTGTGTCCCTATATGGGACTGACCACGACACAACTGTCTCCCTTGTTTGGTCTATTAAAGGGGGACTCTGATTTAAAGTCACCTCTGACACTGACCCCACAGGCACAGTAGATGCTGCAGGAGGTTCTGCGAGCAGTTTCTACTCCTCAAGTTTATTGCATTAATCTTTCCATTGAGGTTGCTGTTTTGTTTTTTGTTTTTTTTTTTTTAGAGAGTCATGAGGCTGGATCAGCCCAATTGATAGAATTACAGGCTGCTGTCATAGCATTTCATAGGTTTTCCTAGGCACCTTTAACTTTGGCCATGTGTTGAGGGTTAGGTGTCCTTTTTTTTTTGTTTTGTTGTTCCGGCCTGCCCGGGGAATTTTTACCCATTATGTGCTGGGACAGCCTAACTACCGGTACTTAGGGGTGATTGACAACGGACAAAGAGTAGCCGGGCCCAGGGGAGGGGGAAGGGGGCAGAAAAGGAAGGTGGAGACAGTTTTTAGCTGGCTTTCTTCGGCTTCGGGGAAGGACGTTCGTTGGCTGGGTCGCTGGCTGGGTTGCAGAGCTGCTGCAGTGGAGAGAAGGGAATTTTTCGCCATCACCCAGACAGAGCTGCTGCTTCTTCTCCTTCTCCCCTCTTGGTTGGTGGCCTCGCACCCCCTGTCCTGCTGGGACGTGTGGCAGCCACTGCCGCGGAGCTGCTGATACACCTCAGCCACCGGCCCAGGATCTCAGCTCGTCCCTGCTGTTTCCAGCCGACTGTTCCTTGGAGCCCTGCAGGAGCACCGGGACTGACTGCCCGAGGGGTTTGTGAAACAAAACCTCTCCTCCATCCCATCTCAGCTGAGAAAGCTGTCCTGGAGTCCCTGGTTCTGTGTTCTTGTTATTGCTGTAGTTATTGTTTGTTTGTTTGCCTGGTTATACTAGTAAAGAACTGTTATTCCTATCCCCAGATCTCTGCCTGAAAGCACCTTGATTTCAAATTTATAATAAATTGGAGGGAGGGGGTCTACATTCTTTCATCCCAAGGGAGGCTCCTGCTCTCCCTAGCAGACACCTGTCTTCTAGAACCGAGACACCATGGATTCTGCCTCCGTGACCAAACTGAGAGCCATCCACAAGCAGGTGTTGATGTTGCACAAGTGTTTCATGTATTTTTTAAGTTTTGTTGTTATTCTTGTTTTTTGTTTATTTTTTTGGGTTTTTTTGGGTTTTTTTTGTAATAACGAAAGGCTGAGATATGACTTTTACTCCTACTGACTTTTACTGTAGGGCATGGAAGCTTTACAGAGGCTTCTGGCTTCCCAGGTAAAGCCAAGGCAAGCGCTGCTGCTGCTGCTGCTGCTGCTGCTGCTGCTGCTGCTGCTGCTCTGGCAGAGAGCCCTGGCTGGGCAGGGCAGGCACCCACTGTACCACGGGCTGTTTCTCCTACCAGAGCTGGGCGGTGCTTTTGAGCCAGTAATGACAACCGGTGGGAGAACGAAGGGGGCTCTTCTGGCACCGGCAGTTATGGATGCCGTAGGGTGACCTTCAGGGCAGAGCTCGGGCCCCCACAAAGCAAAGCAGAGGTGTAGTGTTCTGGGGTGGCAGCATCGTGTCCAGGGAGGCTACAGTTTACCAGTGACCAGCATGGGACGCAACAAGATGATCTCCTGCTCTGTAAGTTTCCTGATCTCTGGAAACTGTTGCCACTGGAGATGAATAGATCACACAGACACAGCTCGAGGTGTGGTGAAAGGAAGAGTTTATTTCTTCTCCCAGGATTTATAGGTTTCTGACCGTGGCCAGGGATTGGATGGTCAGGATAACACTTTCCCAACCGCACTGGCCGTGAGAGATGTCCATCACAAGACGTGTATCAGAAAGAATGTACACATCTCTATGTTTAGAGTTACTGTCCTGGGAAAGTCTTTAGAAAACCATGTGAGCAAGCTCAGAAGCTGAGTTTTCAAGGCGACAGGAAACCATTTCTTCAACACAGGAACAAACTCAGCTTAGATCCAGAGACAGAGAGCCCCAAACAGAGACAAGGTGGTGGGTTTATGGGACAACACCAGAGTGGAGTTTAAGGTTGGGGTCTAATAGGAACATAGCAAGGGAGAAACCCCAGGGGCTCAAGCCCAATCTGAACTCCCTGGTCTGACACTCCATGAGGCCACAGCAGGAGGGTCCAGGGTGGGGCAATTCTTCCTGGGCTCATCCCCCCAGGCAGAAGGATGGAATCCACTCTTCCCGGGCTTTAAAGAGCCACACCTCTCACTTGTCCAATGCTTATCTGAAACTCAATGTTTGCCTCGCTGGGCAGGAGGCAGCTGACACAGAGGGAAACGGTTGGAGAGCACTTCCTTTCAAGCCTTCTGGCTGTTGGCAGAGAAGGGACACAAGTGACAGGATGAGCAGCAGGGCCCGATGCCGCTCCGTGCCTGCAGGGAGGGGCGGCTGCCGCTGGGGGCGCCATGGGAAGGGGGCGCCCCCGCGCGGGGCGGGCGGGGCGGGGCAGCCACCAGGGGGCGCCCGGGGCGGGGCGGGGCCCCTCTGTGAGGGGGGAGAGCCTCGGGCGGCTGCGGAGCAGGGCCGAGCCACAGACGGGCCCGTCCGTCCGTCTGTCCGTCCGTCCGCAACAGCGCCAGAGCTACGCACGGCGCCAGGGCAACTCACAGCTTAAGCGCAGCCTGACGAGCAAGGGAATCTTGCCGTGGAGGGCAGGCTTCAGGGCGTTTGATTGCCAGGCCTGCGCTGAGCTGGCAGGGCACAAAGCCTCCTCAAGCACCACTGCCTCCTCTGCAGGCTTCCTGCTCTTCCTTTGCTGACAGGGTCCAATCAGCCAGGCTGGAGGCAGGCTCGGCTGGTGTTACAAACAGCTGCCGTCCAGAATGAAAAAGACAAAACCCAAAGCAGAGGGAAGGATTGCTTCCCAAGCTGAGTTCCTCACAGGAGGAGGCAGCGTTCCTCTGCTTCCCAGAAAGATGCAGAAATTTGACATGAGTACACTAAGTGCCCCTTACTTTTGTGGCCAGCACCTTGCCATTGCAGGCCAGTGTAGCTCACAATCAATATTCACCCATTCATCCAGAGTCCTCAGCTTGTTGGGATTTTCCCCCTGAGAGCAGCCTGGGAATGCCGCTTGCTGTCCCGGGGCTTCTTCCTTGCAGGAAACTCCAAAGACTCACTTAGGTAACTCCTTTCTGTGTACCTTCATCATGACATTAACCCAAGCTCTTTCCAAGGCTGCAGATTGAACCCTTCAGCATCTGTGGAATTTTCCATCTCTCCATTTCCCACAATGCATGAATTCCCAGACCCACCTAGAGCGGCTGCTATTGTGATGTCAGCGGCGGGCTGCCACGTCACAGCGCTGTCAAGGGGAAGTTGCCCTGGTGCACGCAAGGCCTCAGCGTCCAGAGCGGCTCTTGGCGTGCTCGTTGCAGGGGGACCCTGTGTTGTGGTGTTCTCAGGCAGCAGTCTGTGCCCTGGAAAGGGAGTCTTTTTTCTTTGCCTGCGCTTGTATGAGTCTGTGGACTCGTGCAGGCATCCTTTTCTTTCCCCTGTAGTTGTAGGGTGTGCAGACACGTACACGTGTGTTGTAGTCTGCAGACCTGTGCACATTTCTTTTGGATTTTTCCCTTCTTCTTGTACAGTCCGCGGGTTGCTGCGGGTATCCTTTTTTTTTTTCTCTTCCTTGCACAGTCTGTGCAGGTGAGGGTTTTCTCTGTTTTTGTGTTGCAGTCTGTGGACTCGAGCAGCCCTGCTGAAGCGATGGAGCAAGTCCGTAGAGCAGTCGGCAGGGCTTTTTCATCTGTGTCATGCCGCAAACTATTTAATGGTCTGAGACGTAAGTAGAAGTTGTTCCCTTGGGGCTGCATATTGGAACAAAAGTGCCATAAAGATGCCATAAGGATACATACAAGGGATGTGCCTGTCTAACTGGACCCCCTCAGTGTGCTACAATAGTGATTGGCTTTGCTCTGAAGGGCCAACTGCTGAGCACTTTGTGTGTGCTCCTGAACCCTGGAGCTGGGCCTGTGCTGTGTCCAAAGAGAAGTGCAAGCGCTGAGAGGCGTTTGGGGGAAGCTTTTCTGAGGAATTGTTTCCAGAAAGTGCAAAAAGGGAAATACTGCATGCAGTTTAGGAAAAAACCCAAAAAAACAGTCTAGGAAAGGGAGGAAACAAAAGCTGCTTTAGTTGTATGGTGGACAGTGAGCTACAATGGAGGCACTGACTACTAAGGAACAGAGAGTTTTCCAACAGCACCTGGCTCATTTTCCTTTGCCTCCGGCAGGTCGCCTGAAACGTGGAAGGAGTCAAGTCCATGGTTTGGTGAGTGGGAAGGGCACCCTTGACATTCCTGGTGTCAGAGAATAGTGGAGCAAGCTTTGGGCTTGGTCTGTTGCAGCAGAATGCCAGCCTGGCAGGCCAAATGAAAGTCCATGTCAGTGTCTGCATGGCAGAGACAAGGTCTGTCTCTGAAAGACTGGAAGGCAGTTCCTGTTGGCTCCTCCCTAATACTTGAAATCCTGAGGGGAAGCCAGTTGACCAGAACTGAGCAGGGAAATGTTCCCTGCTTCTATTCAGACACTTTCATAGCAACTCAAGACTTATGTTGTTACTCCCATCAACACCAAGACACAACAGCTTTTGCCCCCAGGTGACCTGTGTCTCCGCTTGCTGCTTCTGCCAGCTCTCAGGAGCCAACATCCCTGCTCTTACTGCTTGTTTGTGCTTTTCCCCTGCTCATTCCCTGCAGGCCCCAACAGGAGAGATTCTTGCCAGTCAGGACTCCTCGGCCCAGGCAAGAAAGGTGGAGCAGCAGCAGAACAGGGATCAAGTGCAAAGCACCCTGGAGTTCAGGTGTGTGCTACGCTTTCTCGCTTTCTTTGATCAGGGGTGGGCATTGCTGGGCTTTAGGAGGCCCAGCGTCAAAGAACCAATTTGACTTTGTCATCGTTTGACTGGCTCACCAGTGTTGGGGGAAGGCAGCTCATGGCAGGTCTGGCTGCAGCCGACTGAGCTGCAGCATAGCTGCCTCCTGGGACTCGCTCCTCCAAGCTTGTCAAGAAGCATTGTAAACTGGAGCAGAGTAGGAGCAAGGGAGCTTCAGGCTAGGACTAAGGAAAAGCACTGAACCCCAAAGGCAATAATGCAGGAGAAGAAGTCCCTCAGAGAGCTTGTGCACATTCCACCTCTAGAAATTTGGAAGCCCCAGCTAGATGGAGCCTTGAGCAGCCTTTCCAGATGCCGTAGCTGACCCCAGGTTCTTGGAGCTAAAGTCCGGGCTAGAAGCTTCCAGGGATCCCTGCCAGCCTAAACCATGCAGGGATCCTTTGATTATTGGATTGGAAATTCATGCCTACCTCCTCCCTCAGAGCCTGAGGGTCGTGGTGAAAATCATGAGACTTTTCTGAGCTAGCTCTTGTGAAGTATGGTGCAGGACCTAGAGGTGCTTTTGAGCAGTAGCAGCAGAAGGGAAAGGTCTTGCGACTTCCTGAGTGTCTCTGGGGATTCTAGCTGAGCACTGATTCTTGCTCACTTGTCCACCCACCCACTGGAATTTGTCAAGGCCCATTTGGCTGGTCCCTCTTCCTGTTTAAAGAATGCCAAGACATTTGAGAACTGCTGGCTTAGTTAGCCAAAAACAAATGTCACAATTGTTCTTGTTCACAGAATTCCAGTAATTTACATGGCAGGATACCTTTCCCTCCTCCAGGATAGTTCTTGTTCAGATCAAATCCTAGCTCTGGTTTCTTTCTCATGCTGCTAGAAGCTGGTGTTTTCATCTATGGTCCAGTGCATAGCTTTAGTCTCTTTACCTTGGAGAGTCTCTGGAAAATGAAGTATCTCTAGGTACACTATGAATGGCATTAAACATTGACGAGTCAGCCAGGAGAACACTGTGTTCTGTCCCCCTGCAGAGTGACTTGGAAGTGCAGATGAGCTCAGG
Organism: Pseudopodoces humilis; assembly: GCF_049639895.1. Lineage (NCBI taxonomy): Eukaryota > Metazoa > Chordata > Aves > Passeriformes > Paridae > Pseudopodoces > Pseudopodoces humilis. Next base: position 24,509,103 of record NC_142203.1, on the reverse strand, counting down.
CTCTTTCCTTGTTGCAGTAGTGGAAGCAAGAGTAATTGTGGCAGTACTCATCTGGACTTAGCAAGCCTGACTTAGCCAAGGAACTTTTGCAAGTGCAGTAGCCAGTGTATCAGAGAGGAGCGTAAGGCCTAGCAGGCAGGAAGCTGTTAAGCTGAGAGATCCTGAGCTTTTTGGAAGTGTTTCTGTGGTTTCTGGAAGCTTGTTGACTTCCTCAGTGGTGACTCTTTCACCTGCAGGAATGACAAAGAGCGATGCTGCTCTAGCGAGGCCATTCCAGCATTCTCTTGAGGTGGATCTAGAGGGCTGTTGCAAGTCCCTGAGGATGCCCTATGTGGGACATTGTATGTGGTCGTGGTTTTGCAAGGAGGCTGTGTTGCTATGAAAGGCTTGTTTGTGTGTGCCCCTGTTGTAGATGGAAGGAGTTGGCTGCATTTGGGAGAAACCGCCACTCCTCACTGGAGAGGGCGGTTGAAGTGGCAGCAGAGCCAGAGGAGGAATCACAGCTGCAGAGAGATCTGCGGAAAGAAGAGGTTCCTCAGGCAGTGCCAAAGGTATGCTCACCTTATTCCTAGGCAGCACCTGTGGGAGAGGGAGCTGCCCATAGCAAGACTGCCCCAATTGTTGCTTCTGGCAGCAAGCTAAGCCTGAGACTGTGTTGTTGTTCTTCTTGAAAAATGGTGCCCCTCTGCTTCCAGATTTGCCGCCCACAGCGGCCAGCTCACAGGCATCTGGAGAAGCTGCTCCAGGAGTTTTCTCGCCAAGGGCACATCCTGTCCCAGGTGTGCAGCGAGAAGGCAGCGCTGGCACAAGAGAACGCTGCCCTGCAAGCCCGACTGGCAGCCATGGAGCGGGAGCTACGAGGCCTTTCGGAGCAGCTGGGAGAGGCCAGGTAAAGGCAGGGAGGAGACCCTGGGCATGACATTATGGAAGACATTTCTGAGCTAACGCTTGTGAAGTATGGTGCAGGACCTAGAGGTGCTTTTGAGCAGCAGCAGCAGAAGGGAAAGGTCTTGCAACTTCCTGAGAGTCTCTGGGGATTCTAGCTGAGTACTGATTCTTGCTCACTAGTCCACCCACCCACTGGAACTTGTCAAGGCCCATTTGGCTGGTCCCTCTGCCTTTTTAAAGAGTGCCAAGACTTAGCACTGCTGGCTTAGTTAGCCAAACACAAATGTTGCAATTGTTCTTGCTCACAGAATTCCAGTAATTTAAATGGCAGGATACCTTTCCCTCCTCCAGGATAGTTCTTGTTCAGATCAAATCCTAGCTCTGGTTTCTTTCTCATGCTGCTGGAAGCTGGTGTTTTCATCTCTGCTACAGTGCATAGCTTTAGTCTCTTTACCTTGGAGAGTCTCTGGAAAATGAAGTATCTCTAGGTACACTATGAATGGCATTAAACATTGACGAGTCAGCCAGGAGAACACTGTGTTCTGTCCCCCTGCAGAGTGACTTGGAAGTGCAGATGAGCTCAGGGCTGTGAGCAGAGGCTGGGCTTTTGCTCCTTGGCAGAGACTTTGTGGGCACAGCCACCCTTGTGGGATATGTGAGGCAAAGGCAATTTGAGCTTTGGCTGCTGAGATCAAACTCAGCTGGCCTTTCTGAGCAGGGCTAAGTCATGGGGAAAGGCTGGCCAACCACCTGGAGGGGCCTGCTTTGCTATTTGAAGTGGTAGATATAGTCTTGGATCTGAGTTTCCACGCCAGCCATTTTCCATCCTCAGGTGTCAGGATCTTAAGGCCCATCTTACTGGAAAAAGTGTCCGTGTGTGCCAGGAACAATTTCTCTTCTTTTCCACAACTTGTAGGTCAGAGAAGGAGAGCTTGGAATGCACCCTGGTGGAGGCTCAGCAGCAGGTATCGGAGCTGGAGATCACCAGGAGCCATCTGGAAGGCCAAGTTCGCACAGCCATGCAGGCCAAGGAGGTGATACTTGGTGAGAGCCTCGTGCGCTTTGTGTCTGGCGATGGCCCTGCCTTGTGCAGTTGCTCCGAAGGCAGCTCTGTCTGCAGGGCTTCCGAGGAGTGAAGGAGCTGGGAACAGGTCCCTGCTTGGCTAAAACAGAAAGGGCTTAAGGTCAGCAGAGTCTCTGAGTGTTGTTCATGCTTGCAGAGGATGTGAGGGGCCTTCGTCAGGAGCTGCAAGCTCTAAGATCTCTCAGCCAGCAGCAATTGGAAGAAATGGCTCAGCAGCTCTGCTCTGCAGAAGAGCAGTTCAGCCAGGGTCTGAGACTATGGCAATCTGCTCAGGAAGAGGAAAAGAGGAAGCTCCTGCAAGAACAGGTAGGAAACAATATGCACCTGAATTTTTCAGGCAAGCTTGGTGGGCTGGCATAGGACAATAGCAGCCTGAGTAGGTGGCACGGTGGCAAGCCTCTGCTGTAGGCCAGCTGTTGCTGGGCCAGGCAGCAGAGGGCTTCAAGGGCTCAGAGTTGAGGGGCTGAGAATGGCCAGAGGGAGCTGCTGAGACACTGAATGCAGCCACGGTTTCAGGGTGTGAATAAGCCAAGGTCCCCTGGAGGCTGGGTGCTGACCACACAAAGCATGGCAGCAGAGAAAGGGCAGGATGTTTCCAATGCCCTTGTGCCATGCAGCAGTCTGCTGACCTTGCTGCCAACTGTAGTCCCAACAACTGGCTTCCTTGCTTTCTGTCCTTCCACGGTGGACAGAGGTCTTCCCTTTGGCCTTGAAGCATTCACAGCAGGCCCCATGTTGCTGGTATTTCAGCTGGTGGCCTGTCTTGTGACTAAGGCATGGGGGTGCTGGCCTTGTCGTCATCCTGCAGTCCCCCTGCAGCTTTTCCTTGATCAAAGGACAGGGGGACATTGAGAACACAGCCTCTGAGAAGAGGCAAAAATCCTGAGGAGGGAGGGGCCTGATCAAACAGGCAGCCGTCAAAGTGGCGAAGGGAGGTGGCATCTCCTTTCCTTTCACTTGCTGACCCTCCTCCTGAGTTTCTCCTTAGGACAGGAGTTGTGGCGGGCACAAAGCCACTGTTATGAACTCTTTAGTAGGAGTGTTGTGGGCATGATGAAACTTCTGTTTTTTTCTTTGGGGAGAATGGCTGGGCCTTCATCTGGAAGTGTCTCTTCCTCTCATCAGGAAAGGCAGCTGGAACAACAGCGTTTGGAGGCTTGGGAGCAGCTGGAGCAAAGGGAAAACCTGGTGGCAGAGGTACAGAGGGAGCAGGAGAAAAGGTTGCTTGAGATGAAGCAGGAGGTTGCCATCACACAAGCGGAACAAGAAAAGATAAGAACTAGAGCCAGCCAAGAGGCAACGCGTGTGCAAAGAGAGTTTCTGTGTTGTTTTGGGCTCCTCTGGGCTCCTTCTGGGCACTGCTTTCCTGGACACTGTCTGGGTGGGATTGTCCCTTAGCTGTCCCTAGTTCAACAAGAGAAGCAGAGCAAAATGCTTTTGGGAAAGTGTGAGCACATCAGCCTTGCTTGCCACACAAGTGTTGTGTGGGAAGTTTAATGCCATCTTCTCTTTGTTTCTGTGCAGCTCCAGCACCAGGAGGCTACTCTCTTGCAAAGGGTGCACCAGCTGCAGCGAAAGCTTAACCGTAGGCAGCGGGAGGTACAGCTGCTGAGGCAGGAGCTGGAGGAACAGCGGGAACATTGGCAGGTGAGCCTGACTAGGCAGGTAGCAGAGGGAAGGGCAGTAATGGGGACGTGAAGTTTGCATGTCAGGAAAGGGGAGGCAAGGACTACTGCAGGCACTGGAAGCACAGAGCGTGACAGGCTCCAGCGCTGAGCAGCAGGAAGAAGAGTTAGGATGGAAGGGTTGGAGCTGGGTAGAGAAGCTGAAGGAAGTGCTTCTGAATGGAAGGTCTTTTGAGACTGGGAAAGGAGAAACCTGAGCGTGGTTGGATGCCACCTGCCACTTGATGGCAGGTGCTAGTAAGAATTTTCTTGACAAAATATCTAGGACGAGCTGCAGGCAGTGCTGCAGGAAGCTCAGTGGAAGATGAAGGCAATGGAAGAGAGGCACAAGGAGGAAATGAAAAGGGTGCAGCAGATGCTGCAGTACAGGCTGGCAGAGCAAGAGCAGGTGAGTGAAAGAGCAGTAGGCACTGCAGTCATGCAACAAGTGGTCTCTGCCCTTCTCACCTTTCCCCTGCAGAGCAGCAGGAGGATGGAGGCAATGCCTCTGGCTGCCATGTGCTGGGCTCTCCATTGCAGCTGCTCAGAAGGACACTTCCTGGGCTGCTGAATCTCAGCTGCTGCCCCGGGCAGCAGGGCTAGTGCTTTGGCTGTGGGCCAGCAATGCTCAGAATGTGTTTCTGCTGGCCTCCTAGTGCTCGCTTTCTTTTTGGGGCTTTGTTCAGGTCAACATGGTGACCCACACGGATTCTGAACAAGTTGTCCCTGTCCATGGTGAATGCAGTCCTCAGGACAGGGTGAAATTGAAACTTGTTCTTTCCCTTCCACAGTCTCTACTAGGGCTGGCTGTGACAAGCTGTAGTCTCTGCCTGCTTGGTGGGGTTGGACTTGAGCTGGAAGAGTTGACAGCTCAGCTTGCAGCCTAACACAAGTGTTGTTCCTAAGGGCTTGCCTTTGATATGCGCCCTCTGGGGCATCTCTGCCAGCCACCTTTGTGACACCAACCAATTTCTTGTTCCAGATGGATGTGGGCGCTGCAGCAGTATCTTCCAAAGGAGCCTTTCCTCCACAGCCTGAAAACCTGAGCAGGAGCAGTTGGTCCCGCCCAAGGCAGGAGTCAGAGCAGCGGAGAGAGAAGCATTGCCTGAAGCTGCTGAGTACGTCCTGTACATCCTTTGTCTGAACAAGCTGTGTATGATAGTGTGTGTTCCTGCTGTACTACAGCATATTCCTCCTCATTCTGGTGTCAGACAGACATTCTGGATTCCCTACAGAAGCCATTGTGGCACTCAGAGGCAGCCAGGGAGCACTTTGGGCCATGCCTTTTGCCTTAGAGGGCAGCTGGGATTGGGTGGCAACTGATGGTTGTGACCTAGGAAATGACCCAGGGAACATGTGTGTGTGCTAGTCTGGCTAAATGGATCCTAACTGTTGGCATCTTAGATTGCCTCTCGACTCCTGTCTTGTCACCAGTCATTGGAGACCAAACACTTCAGAGAAATTGCTTGGCTGTGTGGCTGCTTTCATACTGGTGTTGTTTTGATGAGTGTTAGGACTTTTCCTCTTCCTCCTGCAGTTGGTTTTGGTAAGAATTCTAGATTTTGGTTAGCCCAACCTCCTTGAAAAGGGTATCAGGTGACAGCAGAAATAGGAGAGGAAGAGGTCTTTTCAGTAGGCCCCAGAAGTTAAAATACCATATTCTTAGAAGAATCCTTCGGAGTCAGAGAGGAAGAGGTGTTTTCCAAGTGCACGAAAAGAAGAACAACAGGAGACTTTTTTTACAATCCCTCTTTGATATTTTACTTGTATGCTTAGGAAGATGCATCAAAGAGACAATGCATCTATGTGGCACAGTGAGATAAAAGTGCCCTGCAGGCAGTTCTCAAGAGGAAGCCTGCAGCCCCTCTGCTGCACGTTCCCCTGGTACCGGCCACTTTGTCACGGCTAATGCCTGGCCCGTCAATACTCCTGGAGAGCCAAGCCCTGGCCTCAATCCCTGCTCGGATCATGCTCTAGGAAAGCACACCATGGCCTTGGTGACTCTGCAGTACAACCACGTTGCTTCTTGCATGTAATAGCTGCCAGGGCAGGGCTGTCCGAGAATAACAGGTTGGGTACTGAACAGAGCCCAGTTTACTCAGAGTCTGCCGTCAGCTGTTGGGACAAAAGACGCATTGATCCAGTCCTGTGTGGGTCTGGACTCAGTGGCAGTCATGGTCTGTCTCGAGTGGGGCACCAGCTTGTAGTGGGACTCAGTCTGACTCTGGCTTCTTCACAGTGGTTGTCTGTGGCCATTGGTGGGCTTTGCCAAGCTTTTTGTCCTGCCTGCCCTGCCACTGATGGCTGGTGTGACTGCAGAGGCTGGAGCCTTCGTGAGCTGTGAGGATTTAGCTGCCTCCCCATTGGCACAGCTTTACCTGGACTTGTGAAAGAATCAGCGTCTCACTTGGGCAGCAGTCTGTGCCACGGCAACGCCTGAGGAGCGGCGCTGTCCTTGTTACCCATCTCGACTGTGCCGATTTGGGAAGATGGGGCACGTGGGTGGTGCTGAAGAGTCCAGTGCTAGAGACTGCTGCACCCCAGGCTGAAGACAAGTACTTGTATTTCTTCACTGCCCATGGGGAATGGGCAAAGTCATCTTCAGAACTTAGCCTGCTCAGCAATGAAGAGCATCCTAATTCTTCCAGCCATTGTTCTTGGTTATAGCATGAGCTGCTGTTCTTGAGAAGTGGCAAGGCATTCTTTAGGCAAAATGCTGAGAGGTAGACAAGGTCCCCTATGCTCCTGGAATTCACGTTGCAATATTCTTTCTGTTGTGCAAAAAGCAGCTGTTGATAAAAATTCATCCCAGATCCCAGAGTGCATTTAGTCTTTGGAAGTAGGAAATCTTTTGCTGAATCTCACAAGAGAGTGTGCATTCCCAAGGAAATGAAGGGTCCTGATTTTTCAGCTCTCCTTCTTATTTGTAAATGACAACTACTTGCCTTGGTGCCTGTTGTTTTCTGATGTCGGTCTGCTCTGATGGTTTCTCCATGGGCTTAGTTTCCTTTCAAGGTAACCCTTCAAAGGAGCGTGGAGAATCAGACTCTGTGCAGGCCATGTGTGCTACAGAGCTGCCTGCCTTGCTGGGGCTGCTGCTGCTGTTGTTCTTGTTGCCAACCGACCATAAATTGCTCAGAGTCCCGGAGAATGGAGCTGAGTTTCAGATCTCCTGCAAGTCGGTATCTCTCCTTTGAAGTTTGTTCTTGTGTTTTGTTTCTTTCAGGGAGTGTTGTGAGCGTGGGAGATCCAGAGAAGAAATACACTGGATGGGAACTTATTGGTAGTGGGTGAGTGCAGCCAAGCTTAGTTCTGCATGGGCCAGGTATTTTGCTGGTGCAATATCAAGTGGGAAGTCAGGTCAGCTGCAAGCATCTTCACACCCCGGCTTTAGATTGTCCCTGTCTCACTACTGATCACAAGGCATCATCAAAGGTAACTGGATGCTGACAATTTCTTGCCTGCCTCAAGGAGGAGGACCTGGAAGCCGTCCTGTCCCTCAAGCGTGTGGCACCACTTGGCTTCTTTTCCTAGGAGACATGGTTTTGTATGATTCAAAGTAATACGGCCACACCAATGAAGGAAAACTGAGAGAGCAGCTTCCCACCTGATAGCTGTCAGATAACTGCTGTCGGTGGCATTTCTTTCCAGTCTTTGGCTGAAAACAATATTCAGTGCTCAGGACAATAAGGAAGGCTGTGTGGTGCTGCCTGAGTTTGGCAGATAGAATGAAAAGAGAGTGGTGAGAAGGCCCAGCAGGTCTCTCTGTTCCTGGATTGCCTGGAAAGGCACACACACAGGCACAAAAAGGAAAAAGGGAAGAAAACCCCCACATCCATAATCTAGTGTGTACATTTGGGATTTGTAGCAGCCCTTTTCCTTCCTGTTGGATGGAGCTTTTCACTTGAACATGGTGCATGCAGAGGGCTGCTGGGCTGCTGGGCTACTGGCACAAGAGTAGACAAACCATGGTGTTTTACAGACACCCCGGGCAGCAGAGAGCTCCTGCCTGGGCTGCCTTTCACTTCTCAGCACTGAACAGCTTCTCTGTTGTTGGCACTCTTCTGTTTCTAGGGGTTTTGGAACCGTTTATAAGGCCTTTGACGCTGCCACAGGACGAGCGGTAAGTGCCAACAGCCCTCACAGATTTTGCTGCTCTGGAGTGCTTTCCCTGGCAATGTGACCTGTGGCCAGAGCTTTGGGCCACCTGTCCTTGCTGCAAAGGCTGTCCCGCAGAAGCAGCCTACCTAGAGGCAGCCTGCAGAATGCATTTTGGACAGACTTTGTCTTGCATCCTGAATGGATGCAGGGATGGCGGTGGTGTGTTTCAGAGAAGGACATACTAGTCGAAATTTAATGGTGGTGTCTTGGAGAGCCGCACCGCTCTTTGGGGTTAAAAGTTCAGAGTCCTGACTTCTCATTTCTGGCTCCCAGCAAATACAGCTCCATCTTCTTGGTAGTTCCTTATCCACCTGCAGTGCTGTGCTCAGGAACTGTGCTCGGAGGGAGGTCTACGAGGAATCCAAAAGCCCTAAAGCACGCCTATAACATGGGTGTGTCTGCCACAGAAAGGAGTATTGTTTTTTAAACCCACTAAATAATTACAAGTCTAAACCACGTTCAAGAATATTCTTCAGAGATGCAAAATCCAAACTCTAAAAGTTAGGGAAGTTTTGAGAAAACTCAACTTTACTCTGAATTGCCTTGGAGTTCGTTTTTGGACAGCATTTTCTCCATAATGTAGCTGTGCATTTACATTGGGGCACAATCAAGAATGGCAGCAGGTTCTGAAACAGTGGTCAGTCCCTAGAAATGCTAGCGTATTTCCAGCCGTTTCAATTTCTTTTCACAGAAGCAGAATTGCTTTTGGCTTACAAAACGTGTGTAAATGATAATAGTGGTGATAAACAAAGTCTATTTGAGAAGCCTGTGGGTGCAGAGAGTGTTGTTAGCGCCTTGTGGTTGATGCTTTAGAGTCCCTTTTTCCCGAGGTGACAAGGCATCCTGGCCCATGAGCACAAGGAGAAAGTTGCTCTTGTAATGTCTGTTCCTAATGGCTTTCAACGTCATTGCAGGTGGCTGTAAAGGAACTTGATCTCCAGCACCAGGGCTGCGAGGAGGTATTGAAAGAAATCCTGGTCATGAGGGAATACAAGAACCCAAATATTGTCACCTACCTTGAAAGGTAAGTACTTCTGGGATTTTTCTGGGAATGCTCCTTGCCATACTCCCAAGGCAAAGGTTTAAAAGATCTTTACTCGCTGGCAGAAAATTGGTCTTTCCATTAACATCAAGCCACTCCTGGGCCAGGCATGGGAGGAGATTGCGTTTTGTCCCCAGCAATGGATCCTGGCATAAAAAACTTGAAGATTGTTCTCAGAAACCTGGCTCTCTTCCTAAGCCAGCAGCCTGCACATTCACTCACTGCATGTTCTTATGAGGTTTTGGGGCTTGGTTTTTCCTGAGTGTCGCAGGAGAAGTGCTGAGAAAGCATGACAGAAATGATTTCCCTTGCACTGCTCCCACCATTTTCCATTGCCTTGCATTCCAAAAGACTAGGCTAGGAGACACATGGTTTGCCAGGTTTGAAATTGTTTTTCCTCTTTGTGACTGTCCTTTATGCACCGTTTTCCAAAGGGTGGTGCACACTCGCCTGCCCTGGGTAAAAGCTGTGAAATCTGTTCCCTTGTTGCTGGAGTTAATGGTGCAATTGGTATATGAAGATAATGAAGCAGCTGCTGGCATGTGTCCACTTCCAGATTTATCTGGGCCATCACAAATGTGTCTTTTTCCCCTGCTTGCCCGCCTAAGCTGTCTCCTTTTCCACAGATGTGCCTTCCTCATTCAGACACAGATTGCAAGCACTGGAATGCCTAGGTGGAGATGGTCTTGATTTTATTCCATCTTCATTTGCCAGTGACCTGGAAGCAAAATTCAGCTGTAACCCTTCCTTCCATACAGCAGTTTAGCTGTGCACATTCATCTCCACGCTGTTGTTTTCATCTTCCAGCTACCTTGTTAATGAGATTCTCCTGCTGGTCTTGGAGTATATGGACGGAGGCTCTTTAGCTAAGGTGATCCACATGGAAACGATGGCTGTAGGACACATAGCAACGGTCTGCCGGGAGGTAAGGGATCCTGCTTGTGCTTGGCATGGCTTGGCATGGCTTGTCCTTGGAAGGCGCTGCTAAGTGAGTGATTCCATGTTCAGAGCTTTCTTTCTGCATTGCTCTTGCACTTCAGAGAAGCAAGAGCATCTGGACTGAACTGCCTGCCAGTGGCCCTGCCTGTACTGCAGTCTTCTTTGCACTTACCTACTGTTGTTGAACTCTCTGTCTCTTTTGCAGTTTTATTTTCTGTTCTGTGCTTTGCCCCTCCAAGCCTTTGCCCAGAACCTTTCTGCATTGCCTTCTTTGCCTGTAAGTGCAAAGGGGCTGATGTCTGAGTTTTAAACCTATGGCAAAGCCAAAGAGAGACCCATCTCTCACAGGTCTGGCCTTCAAAGGATGGCATGGCCCCCACCATGGTGCTTGCTGCTGAAAACTGACAAAAGAGCTCCTTCTGAGTCTGCTGTCAAGGCAGCCTTATAACCCTTGTCCTCCAGTCTCCCGGCTGACAGTGATCCCCTTGGTACCCAAGGCAGGGACTTCTCCTCTTTTGGCAAACCGTTGTTTGTCCTCCGGATGGGGAAAGCACATCAGCTGCAGCAGCACTCATTCCCACTGGCTTTGCAGGGGACAGTCTCGAGCAAGGAGTGATGTTTCCCCCTCAGCAACTAATATGTCTTCCCTTGGAAAGATCGTGCTCTCCTAGAGTTGGAGCAGCAAGCTCTTCCTCTTGCCACCACTCACTGCTCCTTTGAGATCTGTGAATCTTCAGGAGCAGTTTCCTTTTGCATGTGATGAAATCAGATCAGGCTAACTTTTGGCTTCCCGTTTCTTTTTTCTCTCCCAGTGCCTGCAAGGCCTGGCCTTCCTTCATGCCAATGACGTGATCCACAGAGACATCAAAAGTGACAATATACTTCTGGGCCTGGATGGCTCTGTCAAGTTGGGTGAGTATTCTTGGTCAGGTGCAGTGCTGCGGGGAGGTGGTGTGGGGCTGCTTTTGAGTGGCTGCCAGCTGCTGCTGAGAGTGCACGCAGCACTCCTGCAAGCTCAGGGCACTGCTGCAAGGTGCTAAGAGGTGTAGAGAGCAACAAGGTGTCAAGGTGTGCCCACTGCAGAAGGGCTTGTGTGTGCCCACTGCAGAGGGAGAGAAGTTCAGTCTAAAGCTTCAGGTGAATGAGGAAAAGCCACGGTGTGAATGGTTTGGGTTTGCTAAGTGGACAATTCCCCATATCCATGGCTGCAGCCCTGAGGCTGCACAAGAGCACAGCTCCTTTTCCACCTCGACTCAGCATTGCATTCTGAGACTTAGACTGAGGAACATTTTCCCTTGGTTTCCTCTTTGAAGCAGTGTTTGTTTGTCTCCTCAGCTGATTTTGGCCTCTGTGCTGTGCTCAGCCCTGAGCAGAGTAAACCGAGGTGTATGGCCGGGACCACTCGCTGGATGGCACCCGAGGTTGTCAGGAGAGAGCCATACGGCCCCAAAGTGGACATCTGGTCCCTTGGGATTGTGGGAATAGAAATGGCCAAAGGAGAGGCTCCGTATACTTGGGAAACCAGTGCTAAGGTAAGGTATAAATAAGCCCAGATGCCAGTGGCCTTCTGTTCTGTCTCCGTTAGACAGAATCCCATTCCCACGGCTTGGACAGGCTCCAAGAAGGCCCACTTCTAAAATGTCCCTGGGGCGTAAACTTTCAAGGCAAGAGCTGTTGGATGTTGGAATAGCTGAGGCTGTGCAGGGGCCTTTTTCTTTTGGGAGAGAAGGCTCATCTCTAACCATTTGCTACGCAAGAAATTGCCACTGCAGACTGGGGCTTCAAATATGGGGTCTAGGTGGGTACTTAAGGATATGAAAGAATCAGGTAGAGTCTGTTTCCTTCTTCCTCAGGCTAAGTATCTGATAGGCACACAAGGAGTACCAGATCTGGACAAGCTAAGCCTACATCCCGGCTTGTGTGAATTTCTGGAATGCTGCCTGCAGATGGATGTGGACAAGAGAGGCTCTGCCAAGGAACTTCTGGAGGTACAGTGCAGAGCGGCTGCAGGCCATAGAGTGTTCCCTGTCAGGGTTTGCTCCTGGGCCGAACTCCAGGGCATCAGATGGGCCCTCCCATCTTAATCTTCAGTCTGGTTGCTTTTCACATGAAAAGCAAGTAGGATCCAAGACTGCTTCAGGTGAGAAGGGACTGCTGAAGGTCATCTAGTCCAAGGCCCTTGCCACTGGCAAGGATATCTTCAAGTAGATCAGGTTGCTCAGAGCCCCAGCCAAGCTGACTTTGAATGTTGCCAGGGTTGGGGCACCTGCCAGCTCTCTGGGCAACCTGTGCCAGTGTTTCAGCACTCTCCTGCTAAAGAGTTTCTTCCTTAGAGCCAATCTGAATCGACTCTCTTAGTTTAAAACCATTCCCCCTTGTCTCTTGCAATTGGCCCTGCTAATAGATGTGTCCCCATCTTTTTTAGAAGCCCCTTCAAATATTGAAAGGTCTTCTTGCAGATTGCCCTTCTCCAGGCTAAACAAGCCCAATTCTCACAGCCGTTGCTCAGAGGAGAACTCTCAACTTCTCGTCATTTCTGAGGCCCTCTTTTGCTCTCGGGTGCTGTTTTCAGGTTCACCTGCTAGCCAAGGAACTGAAGTATCGCAGTGCTGGGGACAGAGGCCCGCAGTGGGGTTTGGAGATCCCAATGAAAGCAGTCCCTGCCAAGCGCTTCTAGGTTGATCTGTGGGAAGGCAGGGGCTGTGGGGGCTGAGGGTGAGCCTCACAGGGGACCCAGCTTGTCCCTCCTGGCCCACTCTTAGGGGTTTCTGCCAGCCCAACAGGGACAGCTGAGCACCATTTGTGCCAGCCCCATGTGCTACCTGGCCCGGTCACGTAGATGAGAACCGCTGCGGCTTTGCTGCCAGGTTTTGTGGCAGATGGGGAGCTGCTGAGCGGGCCACTTCCTCGGCTCTCCCTGCTATGGAGGAAGATGCCAGCCAGCACAGGAGGGGCAGGGCATGCCAAGGTAGACACTGCTCTCCCTGCAAGCCAGAGTTGAGTCCATCTGTGCTCTGCCACTTGTATCTGTGTGTTTCTGGACACTAGAGGAAACCAGCTTGACCCTGTTATAAATGAAAATGCTAAACTTGCCAGTACATCAGGCAATATAGCCAATTTATTAATTGGTTTGATGAAAGGTGAGCAAGTTTTTACGGTGCGCTGGGTGCGTTGAGGGCCTCTACCCTAAGCAACGCACAAATTCAGGTCTCCAAAGCGAGTCTCTTATGCCTTTCTAGGCACTTCACTTCCTCAAATCCTCAGTTATTTTCTACTTGTTTTTCCCTCCTAATCAGTGCTTGTGGTTCTTGAACATCTGTTGCGGAGGTGGTCCGAGATGGTCTTCTGCTGTCTCCGTAGTCTCTCATCTTTCTCTTAAAATATTGTTTTCTATTAGCAGTTTGTTTAACTAAGCGTATATTTTGTTAGTCAGCATATATTTTGCAAGCTTTCTTTCAGTCATTTTCCAACTTAAAGCTAACATCTCTAAAAATAGCTTCATAGGCTCTTTCTTTAGTTACTACAAAACTCAAAATGTTCCAAAGCATGTTTCAAAATGCTTTTCTAGAGCTTTTTAGCTCCCGTTGGTCTTACTTCCCTTTTTTAAATGATTACAAGTTTTTCTTCAAACTAGTTTATACAAAGGATGCAAGGTAGTTTAAAGTTTAATATTTTGTTGTTCGAACAAGCTGTTATCTAAAAGCTCATTGTTATATAATTATTTTGTTCAACTTTACTTCCATGCTTTATTTTAGCTAATTTTCAAACCTTGTCTTAGTAATAATCCCATGGTCTCTGTCTGTATTGCTCGCAGACACACAGACATGGGTGAGTGTCACCATTAGATCCACAGAAATCTCCACTTAATTTCTCACAACCCTGTTAGAAGCTCAGTTGGGAAAACAATGGTTCCTCTTTCCTTTGTCTTTTTTCATTTGGTTCCTTTTGTTTCTTTTTCCCTGTGGGCAGCATCCATTTCTCAAATTAGCCGAGCCTCTCTCCAGCCTCTTCTGACAACCCCATCGCTGTCATCCCGGCAGCAAAGTAATGCAGGAAGCAGAGGGGATGACGAGGACCACTTGAGCACTTGGAGAACAGAGCCTCTGAGACCAGGCGGAAATCCTGAGGAGCCAGGGGCCAGGAAACAGGCAGCCATCAGAACAGGAAAGGAAGGTGGCATCTCCTTTTCTCCCATCTGCTAATCCTCCTTCTAAATTTCTGGTAAGGACACAGGTGCTGGAGAGCACAAAGTCACTATTAATGTGCCCTTTTCAGCTGTGGGGGGTTGTTGTGTGGGCCATGAAGCTTCCACTCTTTCTTTGGGGAGCTTGTCTGGGACTTCATCTACAAGTGTCTTCCTCCCCCCACCAGGCCCGTGAGATGGAATGTCAGCATGTGGAGGTGCAGGAGCAGCTGCTGCTGCAAGGAGAAAACTTCCTGGCAGAGGTAGAGAGGGAGCAGGAGAGATGAAGCAGGAAGTTGGCACCTTGCAAGCTGAACAAGAAGAGGTATGAAGCAGGGCCAGTCAAGAGGCAAAAGGTATGTAAAGAGAGTTTGTGTGTTGTTTTGAACTCCTCTGGGCTCCTTCTGGGCACTGCTTCTCTGGACACTGTCTGTCTGTCTGTCTGTCTGTCTGTCTGTCTGTCTGGGATTGTCTCTTAGCTGGCCCTTGGTCAACAGTGCTGGAGAGACCTTTGTGCCATGAGGGATGGGGACTCTCAGGTGAGAGGCTGCCAGGGTGCAGGTGTGAGGAAGGCACAAATGCTGTTGCTGGCCTGAAAAGAATGGGAAGGCCAGAGCTGTCTCTCAGAAGCAGGGAGGTCCCCCAGGAAGCCACCTGCAGAGCCAGGCTGGAGCTGTGGGAGAGGGCTGGCTCTCAGGCTGCTAAGGAGGTGCCTGAAGCTGCTGAGTACGTCCTGTGCATTCTTTGTCAGATTGAGCAGTGTATTCTAGTGTATGAGCTGCAATAGCACATGTTCCTCCTCACTTTAGTGTCAGACAGACATTTTGGACCCCCTACTGAAGCCATTGTGGTGCTTGGAGGAAGCCAGGGAGCATTTTGGGGCGTTCCTCTTGCCTTTGAGGGCAGCTGGGAGTGGGTGGGCTTTGCCTGAGCTTCCCTGTGCAGTAAAGACAAAAGTGGGGATTGTTTCCTGAGCAGCAGAAGGTTGTGACCTAGCAAATGGCCCAGTGAACGTGTGTGTGCTAGTCAGACTAAATTGACCAGAACTGTGGGCTTCCTAGATTCCCCTTAAACTCATGACTTGTCACCAGTCATTGGAGACCAAATTCTTTGGAGAAATTACTTGGCTCTGTGGCTGCTTTCATATGGGTGTTGTTTGTATCACTGGTATTACTTCCCCTCTTCTTTCGACAGATCACATGGCCCCTGCCACATAAACCTCCACTCCGAGTGCTTTTCAAATGAAAATGTAGGAAGCTTGCAGCAAAGCAATTGAGGAAGCCGAGGACATGACCAGGAACACTTCAGGATTACTTTCTCCAATGCCAGCTAGCAGCAGACTCGCAATAAAAATCCTAGAAACCCCCAAGCCACTTGCAAGATTCCTTTCCTTGTCTCCCACGGAATATGGCTCTACATTCACTTCTGAATTCTTTCTTAAATGTCCCTCCTGTGGGCGTTCTGGTATGGTTTGGAATTGGGAACAGTCTCCTTCCTTTCTCAACTCCAGCCTACCCTGCCTTTGGAATATGGCCATTGGCCGGGTTTTGCCCAGCCGTGGACTTGTGGATGAGGCAGAAAGTGCAATTGCATTTCCAGCCAGAAAGCAATGAAGAGCAGGGCAGCCAAAACCTCCCGAACTTTCCCCACCTTTTCGTTTTTAAATATAGAAGCAGTATCTGTCATCCTGTCTTCTGGGCCCTTGGAGACGGGGTGATGAAAAGGGCACTTGGACCTTCCACCTAACTCTACAGGCCTAGTCCCTTTCAGCCAGTGATACCTCTTGTTGTATCCCTGGTGATGTGACAGTCATATCCAGGAGCTGCCAAATGGCATTTCCAGTGATCCAAACTCTCAGAGTAGCATGCTGCAGGCTTGGTAACTTCAAAGTTACAACTTTACAGCTTAACTCCAAGAACAGGAAACAGTTTAACCTTAGAATCCTGGGAAACCTCAAGAAAGGAAAAAAAGACTTATCTAAGTCGCTTTTTGACTTATTGACTAAATACTCAAGTCCTCACCTTAGAAAGTCTTTGTGGTCATAAACAGATAAAAATCCTCAAATAAACTTGTCATCTCTAAAGGTCCCAGATCACCATATATCAACTGCACGAGTCGTCACGGCTCCACAACGTCTGCTGGAGCTTGGTCAGGGAGTTGTTGTCTCCTGGGCAGCATGTAGGTGCAGGGCAGACACCCCTGGCTACTCACCACCGTGGTCTGGTGTCCGGTGAAACACAGGGAATGCAATGGGGTCCCATGGGCCTTCCCACTTATTCGTATTAATGTCTTTTATCATTACTTTAGGTGTGGGAGACAGGGCATCACCAGATAAATGTGGTGACCAGAAATGACTCAGGATTACTGGGTTCTGGGATTGTTCCGGTACTGTAAGTGATTTAAGGTGTAAACAGGTTTTTCTACTCTACTCTGTGGTGTTGTGCTACACATTCCCCCGTTTTGTTTATCTAAGATGTGTTTTAAAGTGCCCTGTGCTTGTTCTACGATAGCCCGTCCAGTTAATAAATGGGGAATACCCGTTTGGTGTGGCACACCCCATAGCTGTAGAAACTGTCTAGTTTTTTGGGAGGTATAAGCAGGTCGGTTTTCTCTTTGGATGTTACGGGGGATGCCCAAAGCAGCAAAGGCTAATCGCCAATGTGCGATGGCATCCCGACCTTTTTCTCCTGAGTGTACTGACGCCCAGATTGCCGATGAAAAGGAATCAATTGACACACGCTCGTATTGCAGTCTAAATTCAGGAATATGTATGACATCAGTCTGCCAGATTTGGAAAGCTTTGAAGCCACGGGGATTAACTCCCCTTTGTGGTGGAGCGGTGTGGCTCTGGCAGTCAGGGCAGGTATTAACTATGTTACGAGCTTCTGTGTTCCGCAGCATAAATTGCCTCCGTAGAGCTGCAACACCTTGATGGAAGAAGGCGGCGTGTGTGAGGCTTTTGCTTGGGCAAATGTGTCTGGTTGTGGTGCTGTGCCGGCGGGGCTAGCTAAATGATCTGCTGGTGCGTTGCCCTCTGTAATAAAACCTGGAAGATTGGTGTGGCTTCTGATGTGAAGGATGTAGAAAAGACGATTTCTTGCTTGAATGCTACGCCGCAGGGTTTTGACTAGGCCAAATAATTGTGCATTGTCAATTTCCTTTAATAGAGCTGGATCTAATCTCTGTGTAATGGCTGCAACATCGGCAGAGTCAGTGACGATGTTTAAAGGAGTATGGGGAAAACGCTGAAAAGCCACGGTTATGGCATGTAGCTCAGCTAACTGAGGTGACCCCTTTTCATGACCTAACCTTTGCCACTCACTTTCTTCCTTCCACAAGGAACAATTGCTTTTCCTGTTTTTCCCAAACCATCAGCAAACACAGTGGACACAGTAATACCTTTTAAGGGAGTTCTACTCTTCAGAAGTTTCAGGGATACTGCAGTGGTCTTAATTGCAGTGACGTATGACTCGGTAGATGGTAAGAGATTTGCCCTGAGAAATTTTGTAAGGCACTTGGCAAAGCAGTGCTCTTGGCCTAACACCATTCAAATTCTTCTTGTGTTATAGGAAAAATGATTTTTGAAGGATCTTTTGCAGTCACTTGTAAGCACCTTTGATGACATCTCATGATTAGCTGGGCAATTAATTCAAAGATGCTAGGGGCTGTCTTTTTTGGTTGATGGGGTAAGAACATCCATTCTAAAACATGCAAAAGGGTCAGACAACTGAGAACCTCATTGTCCGATAATTGCAGCAGAGTGGAATTCAGCAGTGCATATAAACACAGTGATACACACTTCTGGGCAAAGCTGGTGGACCTGTCTGTTTGTGAGGGTCTGCTCTCCTCTTTCAAGAATGGCTTTTTGCTTCCTGAGGGAAGTTAGATCAAGATCACCCTTTAAGAGGCAAAATA
Source organism: Pseudopodoces humilis (assembly GCF_049639895.1). Lineage (NCBI taxonomy): Eukaryota > Metazoa > Chordata > Aves > Passeriformes > Paridae > Pseudopodoces > Pseudopodoces humilis. The sequence continues at coordinate 24,491,227 of NC_142203.1, read as the reverse complement.
AGGGTACTAATTGTGGAGTGGTGGTTCCTAGATAGGTTCTGAGCCACTCGATAAGAAGTTTAGAATTTCATCACTGAAATTCTTAATTTTTGTTGAGAATTGAATTGTTTGGGGCTGTATAGTCTGATGCATAATTTTGAGCCCAAGGTACTTCCAAGGTGGTTGCTGCTGAAGCTTTTCTGGTGCCACTTGCAGCCCAAATGATTTTAATTCTTATATCGGGCTTGGCCAAATTACTGAAAGATCTTCTTAGTTAGAGTGGCTATTAAAATGTCATCCATATCATGATATAATGATAACAGTAAGGCAATTGTTGCCTTACTGATGAGAATGCCCGAGCAACATGCCATTGGCAAACGGTAGGGCTATTTTTCATGCCTTGAGGAAGAACTTTCCATTGATTGCGCTCCAAAGGGTCAGTGTTCTTAAAAGAAGACACTGTGCAGCCAGACTTTGAGGTATCATTTGGCTGTAGTGGAATAGGAAAGAAACAATCTTTTAGATCCACAATCACAATGTCCCAGTTGACAGGAAGCATTGTGGGAGATGGCATAGCAGGTTGTAAAGCTCCCATGTTTCTGTGACTACACTGATTTTTTTCAGGTCCTGGAGCAACCTCCATTTCCCCGACTTCTTTCTGATGACGAACACCGGGGTTTTCCAAGGGCTTGTGGAGGGTTCTAGGTGCCCTTGAACCAGCTGCTCCTGTATCAAAGACTTAAGGGCATGTAGTTTTTCCTTCTCTAGGGGCCACTTTGGTACCCACAGAGGCTGAGAGGTAACCATTTTAGGACTAGTGTATGATATTTCACGCCCTTTCAAACAGTGGCCCCATCAAAAATCCGTCCCCACCCGGACTCCCCAGGCAGATAAAACATCCCTCCCCAAGAGGTTTGGTGGTGCTGCAGTGAAGTAAGGTCAGATGGTGGCTGTCTGACCCTCTGGACTTTTCAGCAACACAGGCTTACTGCTCCAAGAGCTCTGCGTGGTCCCATCGAGGCCAGCAACAGCGGATCCCGCAGCTCTGGTGGGCCATGATGAAGGCCAAGTTTGGGCAGAGATGATGCTGACATCTGCCCCTGTGTCAATCATTCCACTAACCTTTATTTGGGAGGGCTGTGCCCGCAGCATTGTGATAGTACACACCACGTTAGGCCTCTGATCGCCAGCAACCTGGGTCCAAAATACGTGACGTTCGTTCACCTGTCGACCCGAGGCCTTGGTCTCCTCTCACCTTGGGGTCTGTATTTGGAAGACAAGACATAAAAGGGATAAGCTGGGCTATTTTGTATTTTTCAGGAATAGTCACACTAGTGGAATAGAGGGGTAGCATGTATTTATCCGGTAAAGTCTGAATCATAAGAGCAGGGTGTACATCGATATCCTGCATAGTGGCACTGGACCTTCCAAGTACGAGTGCTCTCAACCTTCTCCCGATAGGCCCCTGGGCATCAAGGGGGATTTTACGTACTTTTAAGATGCTTATGGTTCCTGAGATGAGGGTGGAAACATCCATTCCAGCGGCTCCTTCATTCCTCCCTGTGAGCTACTCGCACAGGCCTGCTGTGATAGATTGGCATTTAAGAAAACAAAGAGGAACACCTCAAGAGGTTAAAACTGCTAGCGGCTGGTGGGAGTTTTTCTCCCGGCCAACAACTGGCCATTTCTAAGAATTGACAGCAGTTTTGACTATTGAAAAGTGAGATCAACCTGTCAACACCACCTTAAGACCTAAGCCTGGGAATTTCTTTGTCTCTTTGTTTCTGGCTGTGAAAGGTAACAGAGCTCCAGCTGGCCTCCCGTTCCCCTGCCCAGGCCATGTGGCCCGCGCAGGGGCTGGGCTGGGCCTGCCGCGGCTCCCGGCCGAGAGATGGGGCCTGCAGGGCTTCTCCCCAGGCTCTGGCCGGGCCAGGCCGGTCCCTGGCTCGGCTGCAGTTTTTGCTGTGACTGAATTCACCAGAAATGGTCGAGTAAAGAAAGAAAAAAGCTCTTGACTTGCAGCGAGCTGAGACAGTGACCACACTCTCTAGAGCTGCCATGAAGAATCTTCCATCGTAGACAGCTCCAGCTGCTGCTCCGGCAGAGATCACAGAACCATCTACAAAGCCCAGGCAAGGTTTTAACCCTTTCATTACCAAATGTGACCTGCAGATTAATTTTTTTTTTCCAGAGAAAGAAAGAGAGAGTAATCAACATGTTAAAAGAGTTTATAAACTATCAGAGACAGTGAAGAAAAGAATTAAGCTTTAGAAGATATAAAGAATAAGGAGATGCTTTAATAAGCTGAAATATTTTTCTGCGAAAGCTATGGAGATAGACAATAATGTTCTGAAAAAACTGCTTTAATTCATGACAGAGTATATTGGGAGGAATAGAGTAGTTCAAAGTGTGGATTTTGAGCAAAAAAGTGAAGTGGTTGTGATACAGTGAGGCACTGGAACAGAGGGGGAGAAGTAATAGTTGAAGATTTGTGGCTTTGTAGAAGCAAAGAGAAAACTTCTGTTTGCAGGGAAGCTCACAGAGACAAATGAAGAGAACTTTTCCTTTGAATAACTCATCCTTAAAAATGACATCCCTAGACTCATTTGACCCATAACACACCTTGGAGTGATGTAAAATGAGAGAAGACAACTGATAGCAGATTTACAAGCAGCTGGCATCAGAGAACTAGAAAGCTATAAAGAAAATTAGTATTCTTGTGAGAAACTCCATAGATTAGCAGAAAAAGACTTCTGTTTCTCTACAGAGACTGATAAGAAAACTCTAGCAAGAATTGGGACTGTTTTAAATACCAAAGTTTTTTTGTCGCTACGTTGTCATGATGAATAAGAAAATGGCTGAGCAGTGGGGGAGAAAAGGGTTTTCTGGGAGTTTTATTCTTATAGTTTTGTTAATAAACTTCCTTTATTCCTTTTAAGTTTTATGCCGGTTTTGCTCTTCTTCTAATCCATATCTTACACCAAGAAAGAAGTAAGTTTTCTAGTAAGTTTTTACTTACTGCTTTAAAACCACGGCACCTGCACAGGAAGGCAAGGAGACCTCACGCTGGATTTTCCCTTTGCCTGCTCCTTGAGACAATGTCTGTTAGTATGGAATTGTGATCTGCATTGCTTGGCCAAATGACCGGGTTTTCCACCCTTGTTGCAATTGATGTTCATATTCCTCTGACCTTGGCATGTTCCCACTGAGGCGGCCTTGCAGGGACAGTTCATTTTTAGGTGGCTTTGCTGTCTGCATTTGTAACACTGACAAGGTGACACTCTTACAGCAGCGGCAATTGAAACAGCTGGTAAAGTCATCCTATGGGAATGAGAACCAACATTAGAACAGGCAGGTATCATATCATTTAGTGATGGATTTTCATTTGGCAGCAGTTCTATAATTTTTCAACTGTCATAGTTCGCCTTGCCCCTTCCTCACTGCAAATCAAGGCATTTCTGGCTTCAAGATTTGTCATTTGTTTCTCCATCGCACCTTGTAACCTCCACATGAACTGTAGATATGCTTCTTTGACTCCTTGTTGGATTTTGGAATATGTTTGCATTGGATTGTCTTATTTGCTACTTTAAATAATGCCTTTGTTCCCAAGTATTTCATCCATGCCATTGTTAGTGGATGCAGTTTGGCCTGGAGTTTTGGATCTCTCGCTGGTGCTAGTCCTAAAAGCTGAGGGACCTCGGCCTCATAACATGGATCTTGGAGTGGAACTTTTATATTTTAAACTCCACCGCAGTTATTATTATCAGCGCAGTGTCTCCATTCCATCCGCTGATTCCAACACCTATATTGAACAGTTGTAAACATTCATTTGGCTAGTTGCTTCATGTCAAATGGTGTTCCTTCCTCTGTTGTTAAAAAGCACAGCATATTAGCAATGGCAGGCAAACCTGATCCGTGCTTGGCAACTAGCTGACGCAGCTCAGGAAGTGCCAGCCATTGGAAAGGGGTGTATTTCCCTGGTAGATTTCCACTGCCTCTTACTACGGGAGATGCAGCAATTGTCCCGTCCTCTGGCTCCCAGCCCCCTGACACGGGCACATCAATTTTTTCTGCTCCTTCACTTTCCCCACTCACAATAGCTGCCTGCTTCACCTTTTGCCAGATGCTTACAGGATCAGGCAGAGCTGTTGGCAGTGCAGTGATGGCGGTGACATCTCAGAGCTAACCAAGGGGATGGTGGCTCTGGCTCTCTCTGGCTGTATCCCTGGTGTCCCTTGCCACTCTATTTTCCAGAGGTAGCTCCATCTCCGGTGATAGCAGCGTGTCTGCTGCAACAGCAGCGGCAACATCAAGACTCTGTGGTCCACCATTATTTCTGGGTATGACGCTTCACTGGGCACCAGATGCTTCTGATGACGTGTGTGTCTCGGGCGAGCGCTGCTGTGATGGCTGCACAGGTGCATTTGAAGCAGCTGCAGGATGCTCTTTCTCCATAGAAAATGTGTGGCCAGCACAGCCAGGCATGCTCACAGAATGCCTGCTTGTCAAGGCATTCTGTGAGCACAGCTCCACAACAGAAGCAGCTTGGCAGTGGCCAGGGGCTTGGCAGCAGCTGGACATGGTCCCACATTGCCCAGCAGTAAGCACCTCTCTGCAGCAGCTGGAGGCAGGGCACGGAGGTGCGGCAGAGCACGGAGTGGCGGCAAACCCCACTCCATCACCAGGCACTGCCTCACTGGGGCAAGGAACCTCATCAGAGCGGCCAGTTGGTGCTTCAGGCTTTTCTGCAGGTGCCAAAGCCCGTGCACCAATGCACCCATGCTGGTGGTGTCTTGCACTTACAAAAAAGGAAAAAACAGAAAGGAGAGGTGTTCACCAAGCATGGCACTCGACAGCATCCTTAGTAGCTCTAAGGCTGTGGGCAGCTTTTCCCCGCTGTGCCATGGCTGTCCCACCACTCTTCACAGCTCAAATGCTGCAAGCAGCTTTTCCCAGCTTTGCCCCGTGTCTATCCCACAGCTCTTCTCAGCCCAGACGCTGCAGGCAGTTCTTTCCAGCTGTCTTTCTTCTCTGCCCCTTCTGTCTCCCTGCTCCACCCCTGACAGCTCCTGTATCACTTCCAGTGGTCACCAGTTGTCGCAGTCTGGGAGACACACAAGCGACAAGACACACTGGGTTCATGCACAGCGGCCACCTTTCACTGAGTTCAGCTCTCTTTATATAGATCAGAAGGACTGCACGGGCAATCCCCACTGGCTGAACCAGTTGCCACCCAGTCAGCCAGGCAAGAGCTGCTCTCGTCCCCAGTGCTCTAGGCCTGCTCTCCAACAGCTCCCACTGGTCAAGTGACATAATCGAGGCACTTACATAACCACACACCTTTCAGTTACAGAATGGGGATTCCTTATAATAGCGAGGCCTTCAGGCCAGCTGTTGACCACCACAGTATAGGAGAGCCTCATCTGTCTGCCCTTTGAGGTGGCTGCTCACTGCAGCCTTTTGAATCTGGAAACTTCATCTGGAGACTGAGTTCTCTGCCCCGTGTTTTTTCCCAGAGACCAGGGCCTGTCATCTGCTGTCCTAGGTGGCTTTGAGGGTGGCCCCTGTGACCCTACTGCAAACAACAGTGTGGCAGTTGGTTGCTTCCAAAATCATGTCCTTCAGGGGCAGTGTGCTGTGTACATCCTTTGTCCAGCCAGGCCCCACACCTGGGGATCACATGCAGGCACTGCTGCTGCTGTCACTGAAGTCAGTGAGGATTTGGTGGTTGGCTTCCATCCCAGCAGAACTGGTCACTTACAAAGCCAGGGGCTGATGCTGTCCTGCAGATCTCTGGGCTGCATGGGTGTCAGGGAGCTGAGCCTTGCTGTTATTCTCCATCAGGAAAACCTGTGCCAGCCAGGTGTGCATCAACACAGCAAACAGGGAATGCGTGAGTCTCTTCCATCTGTGTCTGCTGAGAGTTTTGACTTTTGAGATGAAGTGGCACAAAGTCCATTGCTTTAGGTCCCTCTCTGTATCGCTGTGTTAGATAATGCTGCTACCTCGGCCTACTACCCTGTAGCACAGCAGCAGGGGGAAAAGCCTCTCAGCTCAGCAGGTGCAATAAGCTGCTATCAATGCACTGAAAACCTGCATTTTGTCTTTATGAGGGAGATGAACACTGTTTTAGCAGTGAGAAAATAGGGAATGATGCTCCTGAACTTTCCTTCTTTCCTTCTGTCAATTACAGGCAGATCTCTGTGGCTCATAGGTGTGCCCATGACTGGCAGCAGAAGGGGGAATCTCCAGTGCCACACCCAGGTTGGGCCATGAGGTGCCAGGACCAGGAGCGTAGCCCTACATGAGCTCACCTGCAAATTGTGTCTAGACTTGCAGGTAGGTGCCACAGCCCAAGTCAATCAGTTGGGGCTGTCTGGTGGCCAGGTTGAGGAGGATTTGTTGGGTTGGATGTCCCTGTGCAGCATGTCGCAGCTGCTGCCGTGTCAATGTTATAAACAGGCTCAGAGTTTTTGGGTGGAAAAACAAAGTCAAACCCTTTATTAACCAAACTACAGAAAAACACCAGCAGAGGCAAGAGACACTGATTAGGGCACCTCCAACAATTATCAGTATTTTCTTCCACCGTTTATGGGTATCATTCATTCCTAGATACTGTTTCCAAGGCAGCTCACCTACAGAAAAAGTGGATTTAGGGCCTCTTCTCCATATACACTCCTCACCAATGGCATCAGATCGCAAGCTCCAGACTTCCTCTTCTGGTCTTTTATCTGCTGTGGATTCTCCTTTTTCTAATACCCATAATCAATCCTGTGGACTCAAAGGCATTCCTTTCCATGGCCAGATTTCAGCCATTTGGGTGTCACCACAAATCCAAAAGTTAGTAATGTTAAACTCATGGCTTATTCTCTCTGCTAAGTCCAAGAATAGGTTTTCCCCCCTATAGTACCTGTATCCCAGGTCCCTGCTTTATTATCCCTTTCCCCTCTCTATCTTTCATCCAGTCTGGCTTATGCTGGCTTTGACAGCACCACTTGCAATAGGCTTTTCCTCTGAACAAATCCAGTTCTCCTTCATAGAGCATTCCCCCAACAATTTTCATTTAATGTTCCCTACCTTTTCAGACAGCCAATAAATTTTCCCATCCTCATTACAATAGTCAGTTCTAAAAAGTTGATACAATTGAGGTTTGGGTTAGTATGTACTCTGAGGACAGCAGTCCATGAGTCTCCTGCATATATGGGGTAGTAGCACTTATCACAAGGAGCCACTTCTTCTCTCTGGACCATTACTTGTAAGAGGAGAAATATCAGCAGGAGTCTGGTACAGGTCACTTTCCCACCCATGCCTCACTTTCTCACCTGTGGCTCTTTTTGTGGCAAGAAGTGTATCCTGATCCGGTCATGCCTCCCTTCTTTTTGCACTCCTTGCCGGCTACTATTTTACTTCTTTGTTGCAGGAGCTTGTCTTTTTCCCTTTTGTATCCATTTGCTTGTTTCTTTTAGGGCCTGATTGCTAGATGTGTGGGAGAATGCTCTATCTGCTTCTTAGGATCTTGGCATCTGCAACAAGAAATACCAGAAGTTAACAAGGAACCTTCAACCTCGTACATTCTCATACATTAGACAATTTCTTTAAATAGATTATATACAGTTAAAACTTAATCTATTTTAAATACATTCAACAAGGGTTGAATATTTAAATAGAGTTAAATACTCAGTATGGCTCATAGTTGCAACTTTTAAAACAGACTCTTATTATTTCCTGTTCCCAGGAGGTTGATTTGGAAATTTCTTCTTTCAAATGAGCTTGGTGTCTTACACTTTTGTTGTTGTCCATTCTGTGGGAGTAGAAGCTGGTTCCTTAGGAGCAGGGACTGGTCCTTTGACTCTGGTGACGTGTCCATCCCTTTTCGTGTGTTTGGGTCACTGTTTCAGTGATTAGCAAAACTTGGAAGGGACCTTCCCATCTTGGAGTTAATGCTTGTTCTCTCCATGTTTTAATCAGGACCCAATCTCCGGGTTTAAGTTTATGTACTTTAAAATCAGAGGGGGTGGTTTGAGGGAGTTATCCTTTCTCCCTTAATTCTTTCAAGGTGTTAGCCACTGTCTGTATGTATTTCCTGTATTTATATTAGATATTATTTATATTATTGTATTTTCTGTATGTATATTATACTCCTCATATGTTCCAGTGTTACCCGGAGTGGTCAGGAATGGTAGACCAAACATCATCTCGTATGGGGAAACCCCCTAATCCGCTCTAGGTTTTGTCCTTACCCTTGTTAAAGCAAGAGGAAGACACTTAAGGGAATTACTTTTTGTCTCTTCTGTTAATTTCATGAGGGCTATTTTTAGTGTTTGATTTATTCCCTCCAAGTTCCCGTCCAGAACTTTGTGGCCTCCAGGGGGTATGGAGTCTCCAAGCCACATTTAGGGCTGTTGTTATTTGATGGAGGATTTTTGACATAAAATGTGGACCTCTATCTAAATCTATAGTATTTATTAGTCCATACCTTGGTATAATTTGTTCCAAAAGGAATTTACTAAAGACTTCCGCTGTTGCCTTGGTGGTTGGGTATGCTTCAACCCAATGAGTTAGATGATCAATTATAACCAATAGAAATTTGAATCTTTGTACCTGGGGAAGTTCAGTATAATCTAGCTGTATATTTTGGAAGGGTCTTCTAGCCAATTCTCTTCCCTCTGGAGGAAATGTCTCCATTACCTTTTTGTTTACCCGTTAGCAGATCATGCATTCCCGAGTTATAGCTCTAATGACTTCAAATACTCCAATAGAGGCATAAGTCCGTACAAAGGGATCATGTAACGCTTGGGTCCCCCAATGGGTTGAAGCATGGAGGCTCTCTAACACCTTCTGAGCCAGTGGTTTGTTTAGTACTTGCCTCCCAGGCAGCATCCTCCATTCCCCTTTTTCATTTTTAACAGCACCATGCTTTTTTAATTCTTCTTGCTCTTTTTCACTGAATATCGGAACTCCCTCATCTTCTTTGTTTCTATCATCCTTATCCCCCACTTCTACCAGCTGTAGTATTTTGCTGGTGTTCTCTAAAGCGACTGCCTTTGCTACTTGGTCAGCTGAATTATTTCCTTTTATTCTCACTGAATCTCCTTTCTGATGTCCTTTCACGTGGACTACTGCTGTCTCCTCTGGCCCCATCAAAGCTTCCAGCACAGCTTTAATTAAACCCTCATGAATTAATGCTTTCTCTTTGGAACTTACAAAGCCTCTTTCAGTCCAAATTTTCCCAAAGGTGTGTACCACCCCCTCAGCATATTTAGAGTCCGTAGAGATAGGTCCGCTCTTTTGATTAAGCCATTTCCATCCTTTTAACAGTGCGTAGCTCTCGCAGACCAACTATCAGGGAGCTTTTCTTTCTCTGTAACAGTCATGTTACATCCGTCAATGATGGCGTATCCTGACATTCTTTTTCCATTTACTACTTTGGATGAACCGTCCACAAAAAGAACTTCCCCTTCAGTTAACAGACGCTCCAGAAGGTCTGCTCTGACCTCGGTCTGTAAATCAATGATCTCAAGGCACCAGTGCTCTAACTCCTCTTCTGTTGGTCTTCCATACGGGAACTGTGATGGATTCTGAATTTTTGTAACTGCTAATCCCAGGCTTTCACTATTATTCCAAATTAATTCATATTTTGAGAGTCTATTATCTGATATCCAGTGACTAGCCCTTTTGCTTAGAATGGCTTCCAAATCATGTGGGGTATACACTTGGATTTTGCTCCCAAACCTTAGTTTCTAACTCTCTTTTATGAGGGCTGCTGTCGTGGCTATGGCTTGGAGACAATTTGGCCACCCTCTAACCACAGGATCCAATAATTTTGACACATAAGCCACAGGCTTCAGAAGCCCACCCCACTCCTGTACCAGGACACCATAGGCTATTCCCTCTTCAGTATTAACAAATGGTTCAAATCTTCGACTTAGATCTGGCAAGCTCAATACAAGGGCACTAGCCAATCTTGCTTTCTATTTCAGGAACTTCTTTTCATCATCCTCAACCCAAGTGATAGGTTCATCCCCTACCAATTAATCATATAAGAATTTAACTAACTTAGTATGATCTTCTATCCACAATTTGCAAGATCCAATTAGCCCAAATAATTTCCTTATATCCGTTTTGGTCTTTGGTGCCAAAAATGATAATATCCCTTGGACTCGGTTCGGATCTAACTTTTTGTATCCTTTTCCAGTGAAATGCCCTAAATATTTCACTTCAGGTTCTACAAATGGTAGTTTCTTTTTTGACACTCTCAAACCTTTCTCCCCCAAGGAATTTAGTAAACTCACTGTCATATTTTGGACCTCTTCTTTTGATTTCCCTGAAACCAGGAGATCATCTACATACTGTAGGACTTGTTCCTTTACTGAGCCTAAACCATTTCATTAGTTCCTCTAAGACTTGTCCAAATCAATTGGGAGATGCCGCAAATCCCTGGGGTTGCTGGGTCCATTGCAACTGTTGTTTCTGGCCTGTTTCCTCGTCTGCCCATTCAAATGCAAACCACTGCCTGCTTTCCTTCTCTAAGGGGCAGGACCAAAAGGCATCCTTCAGATCAATGACGCTGAACCATGACTGTTCTGATGGTACTTTATTTAATAAATGATATGGATTAGCCACCACCGCGTACCTGGTGACAGTTTGTTCATTAACCTCTCTCAAATCTTGCACTAACCCATATGTACCATCAGGTTTCCTGACTGGTAAAATTGGTGTATTATGTGGTGACATACATGGTTCTAATATTCCCCCTTCAACTAACTCCTTAATCGCTGTACTTAACCCTCGTTTTCCTTCTGCTGATATTGGATATTGTCTCACCCTGATGGGTATTTCATTTTGATCTCTATGGGGGGAATATTTAATAGTCTGTGGCATCCTTTTGATGAGTTCGGCGGGAGAAATGCAGCACTCAATATGAATGATCAGCAAGTCTCATTTATTGGTAACTCTAAAACCACTTATATAGCATCAATACTTAGGCTCATACATAGTGCAAAAGCAAGCTCATTATTGGATATTTCATTTAAGGTCAACTCCACCTAATTCCACATTCCTGTGATTGCTCATCTATGCTGAATTCACATTCTTCTGATCACAGCGTCCTCTTCTCCGTTAACAGTTATCACTAACGTCTTCCTGACTTTTGCAACATCTCACACCAACTGTACTCCATTGTCTAATTCTCTCCCAGCTAACTGCTGCATGGGAAGATGACCTTTGCTAGCTAGCCATTCCTCTCTATCCTTTTTCTGCCCACACCTTGGGATTTATCCCTTTTTCATCTTCATTTCTCAGTACCAACATCCTGGCTACCATATGTCCTCCCTCTGCTACCACTCCTATTTGTAGCTGCACTTGGAAGTCCCGACTCAAAAGATTGCACCCTATGTCCAGCACGTACAACAAATCTGCACACCCCTCCCGGAAACTCCCTCTTACTTTCACCTTTTCTAGAAGAAATACTTCAAATGGTTTATTTTCTGCACCATTCACTTTACATCTGCAATTACTTAATTTATACCCCCTTGGAATCTCAGAAATACTTGATCTATCTGACCCAGTGTCAACTGAAAATTCCTGTTCTTCGCTCTGAGGGACAATTTCCATCTTTACCATGGGCTCCCTCTGATGTTCAATTGCGTCCCATAGAGCATAGAGCCCCTGACACCTCTTATCGTCTCCCCTCAAAATCTTTTCCAAGGTATCTTGTTCTTTGGCTATACTTTCATCTTGCTGTCTCGTCTTACAAAACCTCTTGGTATGACCCTTCTCATTACAGTAATAACAAACCATATCCACTCACAGGGATTTTCTCTCTCCATCTCGTTCCTTCTTCCCCTCTGCCCATCTTTTCAATCCCCCTCTCTCCTCTTTCACTGGCTCATTTTTATCAACCCCCATACTTCGCTTTGCCACTGTTATCATGATTCTAGCTTTCACCTTGATTTTCTCCACCTCCCTTCTTAAGCATACTTTTTGCACCTCCCTCAAGAACTCATTAAGGCCCTTCTCCTGCCAGTTATCCAATTTTTTCCAGTTTTCTTCTGATGTCTACCTTGGCTTTAGTTACAAACTGTATTCTTTCCAACACCTGTCCTTCCGGACTCTCTGGATCAACACTAGAGTATAATTGAAAATTCCTTTTCAATCTTTCGAGCCAAGCGCTGGGTCTTTCATCTTTCTCCTGGTGGCTATCAAACACTAGCTTGGCATTATTTGCTCTGGCAACTGCCTCTCGTATTCCTCGTATCATCAGCGTTCTATAGTCCCTCATATTCCACCATCCTTCTTCCTCATTGGGATCCCATCCCGGTTAGTTATTAGGCACTTTTTCCTCTCCCCTAGGAACAATTTGGTTCTCTCTTTCCCAAATCCTCATTGCAGCTGCCTGAATTAATTGATTCTTCTCTGGGGAGAAAAGTATACCCAGTATTGAATTTAATTCTTCCCAGGTATACATGCTTGGACCCAAGAATTGATCCAGTTGGTTCGATATCTCAACTGGATCTTCCAATAGGGCTTTTATTTCCTTTTTATAATGTCTCAGTTCAGAGGCGGTCAAAGGGGCATCTACAAACCCTATTCCCCCTCTAGCACCCCACATAGGTACTTCTGTCAATGGAAACAACCTTTCAGATCTTTTTTACTCCTGTTTTTCTCAGCCTGGAATCTGGTCTTGTACCTGTTGGCCTTTTTCTTTCTCACTCTGTCTTTCACAACCGTATGTCCTCTCTCCCCCTTGTGCACACTCCCTTTCCATTTTTGTCCCTAGTCCTTCTTTTAACCCCATTCTCTCTCCAACACATTGAGTTATGGGGGAGAAATAGAAAGGGATATTCTGGAGGCTGTTGGGGGCAAGGATAGGTACAGGAATATCTGATGACTTAGGTGAGGGTTTGAAGATCCAGCTGGGATTACAGATATAATTGGACGAGACACAGGGGAAGCTGTGGGAACCTGGAGTCTTAAAGGTGGTTCTGAGGAGGATGTATGTGGTGTTGGGGAAGTGGAAGGTGAATTAAGATTTGTGGGGGAGGTAGGAAGAACAGGTTCAGAAGGAGGATATGAGGGTATGGATAGGGACTTAGTGGGAACGGAAGGCAAGATGAGGTAAGGTGCTAATGGCAGAGGAGGAGGATGATGGATAACAGGTGGAATTGGGGGAGGAGGTGGTGGGAGGTTATCTAGGGGGTTCCACTTCTTTTCAACTTTTCCTCCTTCTTCCCTACTTGACCCTTTAGATACTTGAAATACCTTCACACTTTTCTCTTTCTCAACTTTCTCAAGCCGACAAGATGCATATTTTGCTTCTTCTTCATCTGGAACCTCTTTTAAACTGACATGTTTATTTAATGCCAAGCATCATAACCATTTTGCCTTGGAGCCATACCAAGGCCAATAGACAGGGCCCTCTGAAATGCTTTCCATTGCCCATATTTCACTACAATACTTTATCATTTTTATTTTATTTAGGCCCTTTAACATATCCTCTTTTTCCCACCTGTTCAACATTTCCCCCAGAGGACTATTAGGGCATATTTCCTTAGGGGTGTTCTTTCTTTTTCCTTTCTGACCTTTACTTTTTCCTACACACTGTCCCATTGTCTTTTCATATTTAAACTCAACTATAACTTTCAATGCATACAACAAAATCCAGAAATAATAATGAATGTAATATAAATCCAAAGGTATTACGGTCTACCTAGATCAGAGATTAATAGGAAAACTAAATAAGAAAACACTTAAACAAGAGTAAAGATAGTATTCCAAACATTAGTTTAAAGAAAACCACTTTGGAAATGGCTACAGCACAACTTATCAAACACACCCGAATGTTAACAACAACTGGAATACCAACTGCAGGTGATCACCTGAAATAAGGGTAATAGGGTAGCAAAACAGATTAATTATAACATTATATAATATAATATATTATTATAATATATTATATAATTATAATTATAATATATTATATAATTATAATATTCAAAAGTAGAATGGCCGACAGTTGAAGTAGTTGTTAAAATAGTATGGGAAACAAAAATAAATATGGCGGTCAAAGACAGAATGGCTAACAATGGAAGTAGTAATTAAAATAGTTTGGGAAACTAAATAAATATGGCTGTAAAAAAAAAATGGCAGACAATTGAAATATTAATTAAAATAGTGTGGGAAAATAAAATAAATACGTCTGTCAAAAACAAAATGGCAGACAATGGAAATTGTGACTAAAATAAAAATGGAATGGAATCCAAATGAAACAATTGAAGAGAGTGAAATAAAAATAGTGATATGTATCCAATTAAAATCACTGTAACAATAAATATGAGTATTTATGGTTAGCAGCTAAAGATAAGGAAATTACTATGAATTAAATAACTACCCTATTCAATATGACTGCTCAGCTTAAAATGGATGCCTCAAATGACCCGTTACAGTCCAAAATGGCCGCCCCGCCAGCCCCGTACGATCTCAAATGGCTCTCTTGAGAAGTGATCTGGGGACTCTTGGCTGGCCTTCACCCCAGAACTGCACTCTCCAAGGACCCGCAGCTATACAAGAAAACCTCAAAACCACAGACCAACAGCAAATTCCTAGTAAAACTTCTAAAATGGTAAAATAAACTACCAACACAAGCCAAATCACCCACAGACCACATGGAAATTAAACGAGCGAGAACAAATTACAAAGAAAATATAAATGACCAAATTATGACCAAACCAGAAATTTTAAACAAACTATAAATAAAAACATCAAGTTAAAATAGATATAGAGATATAGATATAGATATATAGATACAGATATATAGATATAGATATAGATATAGATATCCCTCCTGCCTCTGGGGTCCTAATTCCCTGGGCAACAAATCCTCCCTTTGATTTGTTTCCAGGCAATCACCCCCTGCCCAGGTACAGTTTGATCCCCCAGTCCTTCCTCCCTCCAGTCCCTCTTGGGTTCCTAGTTCAGAGGGGACTTCCCCTTACCAACCCCCTCTTTGGGACTCCTGGCTCAGGGGGTGAGGGTTCTGGATAAGATCAACTGCACCTCACAAGCCTCCTTTTGGGAGGACAGGAGCCTTTGCGATAAGGGTGGTGTAAGGGAAGGTACTACCTGTCTCCCACTAGCTCCCTAAAAATCCCCTAAACAGGATTTTTAAATTTGGATTCTAGGAGTCCACTCACTCAATCTCAATTGCTTCCCTCTGTTCTCGGTCCCACTCGTGGGAGTCCGGAAACGCGGTACTAGCAGGCCTTACTTGCTTCTGGAGTCTCTATTAACAGCCCCCGTCTCACTCACACTCACTTCACAGCCCCTTCACCTCAAACCCCACCCACCACACCAACCTGTGTGTTGTGGACCTCGCTCCCTCTTGAGGTGGGGTTGCTGTGCCTCTGCTGGTCTTTGGGTCCTATCAGCTGTCCCTTCCACAGTCTCAATGTAGTCCAGGGGGACAAAAAATGTACGCACACCCAAATCTGTCCTATGCCGAGACTGCTCCCCGGCATGATAGTTCCGGACGACTTCCCAAAAATTGTTATAAATGGGCTCAGACTTTTTGGGTAGAAAACCAAAGGCAAACCCTTTATAACCAAACTACAGAAAAACACCAACAGAGGCCAGAGCCCATGACAAGCCTGAACGCTGCAACAGCAATGCCAAACACTCTCCCTTAAATCAAACTCTGCAGGAGGACCACAAGTGGAATCTCGATGCTCCTTTTATAGATCCCCCCCTTGTCCATGATTGGTCCATTTTCAATCTGCTCTCTGATTGGTCCATTTCCCAGGCTGTCATTGGTCCTTTAGCGTGGTGCTCTCCAGACCAATCATTCCCCCAGGGCGTCGAGTGATTGGTTGGCTTTTCCACCAATGGTTGTTTCTGGTGCAGACATCACCCCTGGCAGATCATGTTCTGGAGTGTTCTTTTGACTTACCACCGTGTAATACCCCACCAGGCCTGCACCATCCCATCTCCACTTGACTGCCCCCACACCAATCACCGGACTTTGCCCACTTCCCTTATAAACCCACGAGAACACAAACTCCCTACCAACAAATGTTAACTAAAAAGTAGGAACATTTTCTATTGAATAATTAGTAACTTATAACCCAGACATCAACAATTAATCAACATGTTACAACAATTAGATTTCTTATAACACTTATAACACCACATGTCCTCCAGCACCTGGCAGAGCAGCTCCTGCACCATCCAGCTCTTCCGATAGGATCTCCCGCACCAGAATGAAATCAAATAGGTCCTGGCACTGCTTCATCACCAACAAGAAGTTGTTGTGGAGCTCAAACCATTCCAGGAGATAAACAACACCACGGAATCCAGCGGATATCTTGTCCAGCAGCTCAATCTCCAGGGTCACGTGGGTGCCATAGGGCTGCAGGAAGACCACGATGCTGACAATGGAGCTGGTGCTGTGCCAGGGGTCTGGAAATGCTTACCCATCCTGGGATGCTCTACTCCCTGCGCTGAACCCACCCTGCCCCACAGGCCCCCTGGCCGAGCCCCGCTCACCCTGGGGCAGCACTGGCCACTTTGTTGCCAGGCCAAAGCAGGCTCTGATGGAATCATGGAGCAGCTCTTTCTTCTTCCATGGCCATATCCACTGTCTCGTTTAGCTTCTTCGCTACACTATAACTTTTATTTCCGGCAACCTGCAACTTTCCCCTGATGCTCACATGCCCTGGACCTCATCCCGCCTACTCACCCCCCACACTGCCATCTCTTCCTCACAAGCGAAGCGCTGTCCAGACTTTCCCCTGGAGCATTAGGAAGTGTTGAATGAGGAGCCTGCCAGTGCCAGGCAGAGCCAGCCATGAGGGAGGGCAGAGGAGTGGATGAGAAGGGAGAAATGCAGCCCCTGCGGGACAGTGCTGCTCTCCCGACCGCTCAGGGTGGGGAGGCGGGGCTGTGCGCGGCACCGTGCCCTTGGCACCGGGGCTGTTGATGTTTTCTTGTGCGGTTCCGGGTGAAAATCAGAGACTGTGGATAGGATTTAAAGAAAAGAATTCAACTGCTACTCTTGCTGCAGTTTGGATGCCAACCCAATAGAGCAGCTCAGCTCTCCCCCACGTCCCTCCTCCCTTGCCAATCCAGCACTTTCACACTGGAGCAAAGGTCCTGTCTGCAAAGAAACTGCTGGCTGGTTCATTTCTCCTGCTGGTTGTTGACACAGGTAGAAAACCAAAAGAGGCTGTATCCCAAGTCTCTTTAAACATGGTAACTTTGCCATGCTAATCCAAGACAAAGAGTCTTGACTTCTGCACAGTGTCACACGAATCACCTTGGTTGCTGCTGTGTATTGTCCCTGCTGAGGGCAAAATACTATCAGAGCCTATTCCCTGTCTCTAGAACTCACACTCGAGCAAAGAACTGTACTCTAAGGTCTTACATTTGCATGTTCCTTGTGTTTCCAGCATTGCTTTCAAAGAAAAACAAGGGAAAGTAAAGTGTGCATAGCTAATGATAGAGTGTCTAAAACTTGCAACATCATAGGTTTTAGAGGTAAGATGAATTTGGAATTAATGTGATATAGAACTTGTGCAACACGGAAAAGGGGAGCTTATAAAGAAAGGAATTCCTACATGTGAACATCATGGATTGTTTCTTTCTGTTTTCATTTCACTGTGGGAAAGCTTTCTCAGTTTTCCAAGAATCTTTTCCACAGTCATGTTTGCTCTTTTCAAGCTCTTCTCTTTACTGGACAGCTAGGTTGCGCTTCTGCCACAAGATGTGCCACCAACTGCAGCTTCTCTTGGCTTTCAACAATGTGTGTGCAGCAAGACTCTTGCAGCAAACCAGGAGAAACGGTTTGAGAACTTTACAACTTGTCCTTTCTTTTCCTTGAGGACTAGGGAGTTGTGCCATTGGCTGGGTTTTCACTTAGACCATTGTGCCTGCCCAAGGAAAACTGGAGATAGTACCAGGAATTGTTAGGGACACAGCCCTGGGTGAACTCAGAGACAGAAGCTCCAGAGCCTGCAGCCAGAAAGGGAATCTTGTGCAATAATCATTCCAACACCTCAATATACATCTTGAAAGTGATCTAGAAGGTGAAGGTGGTCTAACAGAGGTAGTTTGCTTCTGTGTTCAGTTTAGATGATGCTACATCTTGTGCTTTGGTGTCGCATTTCAGCTTTTGCGACCTCGGTCCCAGGCCAGCTGAGAGAAGTGTGGCAAGTAAAAAGATAGGCATGATTGAGTGACCCAAAAAGTAAAACCGCTTTAATGGCAAAATAACAAAAACAAAAGGCCAACACACAGTAGAGGCTCCACCACAAAAGGTGAGAAAGGGGTGGCTACAATGGTGTATATATACGGAAGGTCTGAGGGTAGCTCTGAAGGCAGGGTTCCAATGACAATCCAGGATTAGGAATATGAAAACTAATGCGGCAAACAACAACCAATCAGAGGAGAGAACTAAGAACACTCTGGAAGCATAACCATGTACGTACAGGCATGCTAGCGTCCGGCCTACAGGCTCTATTCCCATGGTCTTTGTTAATGTCTAAGGCTGGCTCATTATCAGTCCCAAGCAGTTCTAGCCCCAGCCTTTGGTACGAATCGAGTACAATCAGCTCATTCAAAGCAGCAGAACAAACATGACCTAAGAGAGTAGACGACTGAAAGAATTTGAGGAGAATATATGCAGGGAATGACTTGGCTATCTTGGTCTATAAGAAGGATAATTCTTCTGACTTTCTAATATATTGCCTGTGTTTTGACCTTCTTAACAAGGCCCTTTGCATCACACGTTCATCAGGAACTGAGCACACTGAGCTTCTGTAGCTGCATGAAAGATGTTCCTCTGCAGGGACACGCAGGGGGAAAAAGGAGCGGGTGCTTGAGCCCTCTCTGCGTGTGAAAGTTCAGACCCCACTTCCCACGTGTCAGTGGCAGGGCTGAAGAGCCACGTCATGGCAGGACTCCAGCCCTCAGCATCTTCAGCCACTAAGGGCAAATGCTGCCTGATCAGAAGCTTGCAGCTCTGCACTGTGCCAAAGCTGTGCACTGGACCAACCAAAGCTACCCCTTACTGGTTCAGGATGCTCAGGCCCTGGACTGACAACACGCGCGGGATTGTTGTCCTTTGGCTCCCCTTTAGCCTCTGGAGGCACAGAGCGAGCCACAGGAGGTTCTGCTGCTGGTGTGCTGCTCTGTAGACAGACAGGGGCATGAGGGACAGGGAGTAAGTTGTCATTTAGAACCTGATTTCTCCTGAGCTCTATCCCCAGCTGTCCGAAGGAAAAATAATAAATTTGGAAATAAATTGAAATCCAAGCCTTTAAAACAAACTTCAAATGTGTTGATGACACCCATTAGATGGTACTATGTATGGTTCTGAAGGAGATCTTCCAGCCTGGCTGCAATCAGCAACCAATCTTCTGTCAAAGACCTCGATTTTATCTGATTAAAGCCTCTGAAATGGAAAATTTCAAAACAGACCACGTACTTTTACTCCTACTGATGTAGGAGATGGAAGTTTTACAGTGGCTTCTGGCTTCCCAGGTAAAGCCAAGGCAAGCGCTGCTGCTGCTGCTGCTGCTGCTGCTGCTGCTCTGGCAGAGAGCCCTGGCTGGGCAGGGCAGGCACCCACTGTGCCACGGGCTGTTTCTCCTACCAGAGCTGGGCGGTGCTTTTGAGCCAGTAATGACAACCGGTGGGAGAACGAAGGGGGCTCTTCTGGCACCGGCAGTTATGGATGCCGTAGGGTGACCTTCAGGGCAGAGCTCGGGCCCCCACAAAGCAAAGCAGAGGTGTAGTGTTCTGGGGCTGCAGCATCGTGTCCAGGGAGGCTACAGTTTATCAGTGACCAGCATGGGACTACACGAGACGGGTTCTGCTCTGGAAATCATTTCTTCAACACAGGAACAAACTCAGCTTAGATCCAGAGACAGAGAGCCCCAAACAGAGACAAGGTGGTGGGTTTATGGGACAACACCAGAGTGGAGTTTAAGGTTGGGGTCTAATAGGAACATAGCAAGGGAGAAACCCCAGGGGCTCAAGCCCAATCTGAACTCCCTGGTCTGACACTCCATGAGGCCACCGCAGGAGGGTCCAGGGTGGGGCAATTCTTCCTGGGCTCATCCCCCCAGGCAGAAGGATGGAATCCACTCTTCCCGGGCTTTAAAGAACCGCACCTCTCACTTGTCCAATGCTTATCTGAAACTCAGTGTTTGCCTCGCTGGGCAGGGGGCAGCTGACACAGAGGGAAACGGTTGGAGAGCACTTCCTTTCAAGCCTTCTGGCTGTTGGCAGAGAAGGGACACAAGTGACAGGATGAGCAGCAGGGCCCGATGCCGCTCCGTGCCTGCAGGGAGGGGCGGCTGCCGCTGGGGGCGCCATGGGAAGGGGGCGCCCCCGCGCGGGGCGAGCGGGGCGGGGCAGCCACCAGGGGGCGCCCGGGGCGGGGCGGGGCCCCTCTGTGAGGGGGGAGAGCCTCGGGCGGCTGCGGAGCAGGGCCGAGCCACAGACGGGCCCGTCCGTCCGTCTGTCCGTCCGTCCGCAACAGCGCCAGAGCTACGCACGGCGCCAGGGCAACTCACAGCTTAAGCGCAGCCTAACGAGCAAGGGAATCTTGCCGTGGAGGGCAGGCTTCAGGGTGTTTGATTGCCAGGCCTGCGCTGAGCTGGCAGGGCACAAAGCCTCCTCAAGCACCACTGCCTCCTCTGCAGGCTTCCTGCTCTTCCTTTGCTGACAGGGTCCAATCAGCCAGGCTGGAGGCAGGCTCGGCTGGTGTTACAAATAGCTGCTGTCCAGAATGAAAAAGACAAAACCCAAAGCAGAGGGAAGGATTGCTTCCCGAGATGATTTCCTCACAGGAGGAGGCAGCGTTCCTCTGGTTCCCAGAAAGATGCAGAAATTTGACATGAGTACACTAAGTGCCCCTTACTTTTGTGGCCAGCACCTTGCCATTGCAGGCCAGTGTAGCTCACAATCAATATTCACCCATTCATCCAGAGTCCTCAGCTTGTTGGGATTTTCCCTCTGAGAGCAGCCTGGGAATGCCGCTTGCTGTCCCGGGGCTTCTTCCTTGCAGGAAACTCCAAAGACTCACTTAGGTAACTCCTTTCTGTGTACCTTCATCATGACATTAACCCAAGCTCTTTCCAAGGCTGCAGATTGAACCCTTCAGCATCTGTGGAATTTTCCATCTCTCCATTTCCCACAATGCATGAATTCCCAGACCCACCTAGAGCGGCTGCTATTGTGATGTCAGCGGCGGGCTGCCACGTCACAGCGCTGTCAAGGGGAAGTTGCCCTGGTGCACGCAAGGCCTCAGCGTCCAGAGCGGCTCTTGGCGTGCTCGTTGCAGGGGGACCCTGTGTTGTGGTGTTCTCAGGCAGCAGTCTGTGCCCTGGAAAGGGAGTCTTTTTTCTTTGCCTGCGCTTGTATGAGTCTGTGGACTCGTGCAGGCATCCTTTTCTTTCCCCTGTAGTTGTAGGGTGTGCAGACACGTACACGTGTGTTGTAGTCTGCAGACCTGTGCACATTTCTTTTGGATTTTTCCCTTCTTGTACAGTCCGCGGGTTGCTGCGGGTATCCTTTTTTTTTTCTCTTCCTTGCACAGTCTGTGCAGGTGAGGGTTTTCTCCGTTTTTGTGTTTTGGCCTGCGGACTTGAGCAGCCCTGCTGAAGCGATGGAGCAAGTCCGTAGAGCAGTCGGCAGGGCTTTTTCATCTGTGTCATGCCGCAAACTATTTAATGGTCTGAGACGTAAGTAGAAGTTGTTCCCTTGGGGCTGCATATTGGAACAAAAGTGCCATAAAGATGCCATAAGGATACATACAAGGGATGTGCCTGTCTAACTGGACCCCCTCAGTGTGCTACAATAGTGATTGGCTTTGCTCTGAAGGGCCAACTGCTGAGCACTTTGTGTGTGCTCCTGAACCCTGGAGCTGGGCCTGTGCTGTGTCCAAAGAGAAGTGCAAGTGCTGAGAGGCGTTCCTTTTCTGAGGAATTGTTTCCAGAAAGTGCAAAAAGGGAAATACTGCATGCAGTTTAGGAAAAAACCCAAAAAAACAGTCTAGGAAAGGGAGGAAACAAAAGCTGCTTTAGTTGTATGGTGGACAGTGAGCTACAATGGAGGCACTGACTACTAAGGAACAGAGAGTTTTCCAACAGCACCTGGCTCATTTTCCTTTGCCTCCGGCAGGTCGCCTGAAACGTGGAAGGAGTCAAGTCCATGGTTTGGTGAGTGGGAAGGGCACCCTTGACATTCCTGGTGTCAGAGAATAGTGGAGCAAGCTTTGGGCTTGGTCTGTTGCAGCAGAATGCCAGCCTGTGCAGGCCAAATGAAAGTCCATGTCAGTGTCTGCATGGCAGAGACAAGGTCTGTCTCTGAAAGACTGGAAGGCAGTTCCTGTTGGCTTCTCCCTAATACTTGAAATCCTGAGGGGAAGCCAGTTGACCAGAACTGAGCAGGGAAGTGTTCCCTGCTTCTATTCAGACACTTTCATAGCAACTCAAGACTTATGTTGTTACTCCCATCAACACCAAGACACAACAGCTTTTGCCCCCAGGTGACCTGTGTCTCCGCTTGCTGCTTCTGCCAGCTCTCAGGAGCCAACATCCCTGCTCTTATTGCTTGTTTATGCTTTTCCCCTGCTCATTCCCTGCAGGCCCCAACAGGAGAGATTCTTGCCAGTCAGGACTCCTCGGCCCAGGCAAGAAAGATGGAGCAGCAGCAGAACAGGGATCAAGTGCAAAGCACCCTGGAGTTCAGGTGTGTGCTAAGCTTTCTCGCTTTCTTTGATCAGGGGTGGGCATTGCTGGGCTTTAGGAGGCCCAGCATCAAAGAACCAATTTGACTTTGTCATCGTTTGACTGGCTCACCAGTGTTGGGGGAAGGCAGCCCATGGGCAGGTCTGGCTGCAGCCGACTGAGCTGCAGCATAGCTGCCTCCTGGGACTCGCTCCTCCAAGCTTGTCAAGAAGCATTGCAAACTGGAGCAGAGTAGGAGCAAGGGAGCTTCAGGCTGGGCCTAAGGAGAAGCATTGAACCCCAAAGGCAATCATGCAGCAGAAGAAGCACCTCAGGAACTTCTGCAAGTGCAGTAGCCAGTGTATCAGAGAGGAGCGTAAGGCCTAGCAGGCAGGAAGCTGTTAAGCTGAGAGATCCTGAGCTTTTTGGAAGTGTTTCTGTGGTTTCTGGAAGCTTGTTGACTTCCTCAGTGGTGACTCTTTCACCTGCAGGAATGACAAAGAGCGATGCTGCTCTAGCGAGGCCATTCCAGCATTCTCTTGAGGTGGATCTAGAGGGCTGTTGCAAGTCCCTGAGGATGCCCTATGTGGGACATTGTATGTGGTCGTGGTTTTGCAAGGAGGCTGTGTTGCTATGAAAGGCTTGTTTGTGTGTGCCCTTGTTGTAGATGGAAGGAGTTGGCTGCATTTGGGAGAAACCGCCACTCCTCACTGGAGAGGGCGGTTGAAGTGGCAGCAGAGCCAGAGGAGGAATCACAGCTGCAGAGAGATCTGCGGAAAGAAGAGGTTCCTCAGGCAGTGCCAAAGGTATGCTCACCTTATTCCTAGGCAGCACCTGTGGGAGAGGGAGCTGCCCATAGCAAGACTGCCCCAAATGTTGCTTCTGGCAGCAAGCTAAGCCTGAGACTGTGTTGTTGTTCTTCTTGAAAAATGGTGCCCCTCTGCTTCCAGATTTGCCGCCCACAGCGGCCAGCTCACAGGCATCTGGAGAAGCTGCTCCAGGAG
Source organism: Pseudopodoces humilis (assembly GCF_049639895.1). Lineage (NCBI taxonomy): Eukaryota > Metazoa > Chordata > Aves > Passeriformes > Paridae > Pseudopodoces > Pseudopodoces humilis. The sequence goes on along the minus strand of NC_142203.1, from coordinate 24,467,517 downwards.
TTTTCTCGCCAAGGGCACATCCTGTCCCAGGTGTGCAGCGAGAAGGCAGCGCTGGCACAAGAGAACACTGCCCTGCAAGCCCGACTGGCAGCCATGGAGCAGGAGCTACGAGGCCTTTCGGAGCAGCTGGGAGAGGCCAGGTAAAGGCAGGGAGGAGACCCTGGGCAGGACATTATGGAAGACATTTCTGAGCTAATGCTTGTGAAGTATGGTGCAGGACCTAGAGCACCTGCTTTTGAGCAGCAGCAGCAGAAGGGAAAGGTCTTGCAACTTCCTGAGAGTCTCTGGGGATTCTAGCTGAGCACTGATTCTTGCTCACTAGTCCACCCACCCACTGGAACTTGTCAAGGCCCATTTGGCTGGTCCCTCTTCCTGTTTAAAGAGTGCCAAGACTTAGTGAGCACTGCTGCTTAGTTAGCCAAAAAAAAAAAAAAGTCACAATTGTTCTTGCTCATAAAATTCCAGTAATTTAAACGGCAGGATACCTTTCCCTCCTCCAGGATAGTTCTTGTTCAGATCAAATCCTAGCTCTGGTTTCTTTCTCATGCTGCTAGAAGCTGGTGCATGCTCCAGTGCATAGCTTTAGTCTCTTTACCTTGGAGAGTCTCTGGAAAATGAAGTATCTCTAGGTACAGTATGAATGGCATTAAACATTGACGAGTCAGCCAGGAGAACACTGTGTTCTGTCCCCCTGCAGAGTGACTTGGAAGTGCAGATGAGCTCAGGGCTGTGAGCATAGGCTGGGCTTTTGCTCCTTGGCAGAGACTTTGTGGGCACAGCCACCCTTGTGGGATATGTGAGGCAAAGGCAATTTGAGCGTTGGCTGCTGAGATCAAACTCAGCTGGCCTTTCTGAGCAGGGCTAAGTCATGGGGAAAGGCTGGCCAACCACCTGGAGGGCCCTGCTTTGCTATTTGAAGTGGTAGATATAGTCTTGGATCTGAGTTTCCACGCCAGCCATTTTCCATCCTCAGGTGTCAGGATCTTAAGGCCCATCTTACTGGAAAAAGTGTCCGTGTGTGCCAGGAACAATTTCTCTTCTTTTCCACAACTTGTAGGTCAGAGAAGCAGAGCTTGGAATGCAGCCTGGTGGAGGCTCAGCAGCAGGTATCGGAGCTGGAGATCACCAGGAGCCATCTGGAAGGCCAAGTTCGCACAGCCATGCAGGCCAAGGAGGTGATACTTGGTGAGAGCCTCGTGCGCTTTGTGTCTGGCGATGGCCCTGCCTTGTGCAGTTGCTCCGAAGGCAGCTCTGTCTGCAGGGCTTCCGAGGAGTGAAGGAGCTGGGAACAGGTCCCTGCTTGGCTAAAACAGAAAGGGCTTAAGGTCAGCAGAGTCTCTGAGTGTTGTTCATGCTTGCAGAGGATGTGAGGGGCCTTCGTCAGGAGCTGCAAGCTCTAAGATCTCTCAGCCAGCAGCAATTGGAAGAAATGGCTCAGCAGCTCTGCTCTGCAGAAGAGCAGTTCAGCCAGGGTCTGAGACTATGGCAATCTGCTCAGGAAGAGGAAAAGAGGAAGCTCCTGCAAGAACAGGTAGGAAACAATATGAACCTGAATTTTTCAGGCAGGCTTGGTGGGCTGGCATAGGACAATAGCAGCCTGAGTAGGTGGCATGGTGGCAAGCCTCTGCTGTAGGCCAGATGTTGCTGGGCCAGGCAGCAGAGGGCTTCAAGGGCTCAGAGTTGAGGGGCTGAGAACGGCCAGAGGGAGCTGCTGGGACACTGAATGCAGCCACGGTTTCAGGGTGTGAATAAGCCAAGGTCCCCTGGAGGCTGGGTGCTGACCACACAAAGCATGGCAGCAGAGAAAGGGCAGGATGTTTCCAATGCCCTTGTGCCATGCAGCAGTCTGCTGACCTTGCTGCCAACTGTGGTCCCAACAACTGGCTTCCTTGCTTTCTGTCCTTCCACGGTGGACAGAGGTCTTCCCTTTGGCCTTGAAGCATTCACAGCAGGCCCCATGTTGCTGGTATTTCAGCTGGTGGCCTGTCTTCTGACTAAGGCATGGGGGTGCTGGCCTTGTCGTCATCCTGCAGTCCCCCTGCAGCTTTTCCTTGATCAAAGGACAGGGGGACATTGAGAACACAGCCTCTGAGAAGAGGCAAAAATCCTGAGGAGGGAGGGGCCTGATCAAACAGGCAGCCATCAAAGTGGCGAAGGAAGGTGGCATCTCTTTTCCTTCCACTTGCTGACCCTCCTCCTGAGTTTCTCCTTAGGACAGGAGTTGTGGCGGGCACAAAGCCACTGTTATAAACTCTTTAGTAGGAGGGTTGTGGGCATGATGAAACTTCTGTTTTTTTCTTTGGGGAGAATGGCTGGGCCTTCATCTGGAAGTGTCTCTTCCTCTCATCAGGAAAGGCAGCTGGAACAACAGCGTTTGGAGGCTTGGGAGCAGCTGGAGCAAAGGGAAAACCTGGTGGCAGAGGTACAGAGGGAGCAGGAGAAAAGGTTGCTTGAGATGAAGCAGGAGGTTGCCATCACACAAGCGGAACAAGAAAAGATAAGAACTAGAGCCAGCCAAGAGGCAACGCGTGTGCAAAGAGAGTTTCTGTGTTGTTTTGGGCTCCTCTGGGCTCCTTCTGGGCACTGCTTTCCTGGACACTGTCTGGGTGGGATTGTCCCTTAGCTGTCCCTAGTTCAACAAGAGAAGCAGAGCAAAATTCTTTTGGGAAAGTGTGAGCACATCAACCTTGCTTGCCACACAAGTGTTGTGTGGGAAGTTTAATGCCATCTTCTCTTTGTTTCTGTGCAGCTCCAGCACCAGGAGGCTACTCTCTTGCAAAGGGTGCACCAGCTGCAGCGAAAGCTTAACCGTAGGCAGCGGGAGGTACAGCTGCTGAGGCAGGAGCTGGAGGAACAGCGGGAACATTGGCAGGTGAGCCTGACTAGGCAGGTAGCAGAGGGAAGGGCAGTAAAGGGGACGTGAAGTTTGCATGTCAGGAAAGGGGAGGCAAGGACTACTGCAGGCACTGGAAGCACAGAGCGTGACAGGCTCCAGCGCTGAGAGCAGGAAGAAGAGTTAGGATGGAAGGGTTGGAGCTGGGTAGAGAAGCTGAAGGAAGTGCTTCTGAATGGAAGGTCTTTTGAGACTGGGAAAGGAGAAACCTGAGCGTGGTTGGATGCCACCTGCCACTTGATGGCAGGTGCTAGTAAGAATTTTCTTGACAAAATATCCAGGACGAGCTGCAGGCAGTGCTGCAGGAAGCTCAGTGGAAGATGAAGGCAATGGAAGAGAGGCACAAGGAGGAAATGAAAAGGGTGCAGCAGATGCTGCAGTACAGGCTGGCAGAGCAAGAGCAGGTGAGTGAAAGAGCAGTAGGCACTGCAGTCATGCAACAAGTGGTCTCTGCCCTTCTCACCTTTCCCCTGCAGAGCAGCAGGAGGATGGAGGCAATGCCTCTGGCTGCCATGTGCTGGGCTCTCCATTGCAGCTGCTCAGAAGGACACTTCCTGGGCTGCTGAATCTCAGCTGCTGCCCCGGGCAGCAGGGCTAGTGCTTTGGCTGTGGGCCAGCAATGCTCAGAATGTGTTTCTGCTGGCCTCCTAGTGCTCGCTTTCTTTTTGGGGCTTTGTTCAGGTCAACATGGTGACCCACACGGATTCTGAACAAGTTGTCCCTGTCCATGGTGAATGCAGTCCTCAGGACAGGGTGAAATTGAAACTTGTTCTTTCCCTTCCACAGTCTCTACTAGGGCTGGCTGTGACAAGCTGTAGTCTCTGCCTGTTTGGTGGGGTTGGACTTGAGCTGGAAGAGTTGACAGCTCAGCTTGCAGCCTAACACAAGTGTTGTTCCTAAGGGCTTGCCTTTGATATGCGCCCTCTGGGGCATCTCTGCCAGCCACCTTTGTGACACCAACCAATTTCTCGTTCCAGATGGACGTGGGCGCTGCAGCAGTATCTTCCAAAGGAGCCTTTCCTCCACAGCCTGAAAACCTGAGCAGGAGCAGTTCGTCCCGCCCAAGGCAGGAGTCAGAGCAGCGGAGAGAGAAGCATTGCCTGAAGCTGCTGAGTACGTCCTGTACATCCTTTGTCTGAACAAGCTGTGTATGATAGTGTGTGTTCCTGCTGTACTACAGCATATTCCTCCTCATTCTGGTGTCAGACAGACATTCTGGATTCCCTACAGAAGCCATTGTGGCACTCAGAGGCAGCCAGGGAGCACTTTGGGCCATGCCTTTTGCCTTAGAGGGCAGCTGGGATTGGGTGGCAACTGATGGTTGTGACCTAGCAAATGACCCAGGGAACATGTGTGTGTGCTAGTCTGGCTAAATGGATCCTAACTGTTGGCGTCCTAGATTGCCTCTCGACTCCTGCTTTGTCACCAGTCATTGGAGACCAAACACTTCAGAGAAATTGCTTGGCTGTGTGGCTGCTTTCATACTGGTGTTGTTTTGATGAGTGTTAGGACTTTTCCTCTTCCTCCTGCAGTTGGTTTTGGTAAGAATTCTAGATTTTGGTTAGCCCAACCTCCTTGAAAAGGGTATCAGGTGACAGCAGAAATAGGAGAGGAAGAGGTCTTTTCAGTAGGCCCCAGAAGTTAAAATACCATATTCTTAGAAGAATCCTTCGGAGTCAGAGAGGAAGAGGTGTTTTCCAAGTGCACGAAAAGAAGAACAACAGGAGACTTTTTTTACAATCCCTCTTTGATATTTTACTTGTATGCTTAGGAAGATGCATCAAAGAGACAATGCATCTGTGTGGCACAGTGAGATAAAAGTGCCCTGCAGGCAGTTCTCAGGAGGAAGCCTGCAGCCCCTCTGCTGCACGTTCCCCTGGTACCGGCCACTTTGTCACGGCTAATGCCCGGCCCGTCAATACTCCTGGAGAGCCAAGCCCTGGCCTCAATCCCTGCTCGGATCATGCTCTAGGAAAGCACACCATGGCCTTGGTGACTCTGCAGTACAACCACGTTGCTTCTTGCACGTAATAGCTGCCAGGGCAGGGCTGTCCGAGAATAACAGGTTGGGTACTGAACAGAGCCCAGTTTACTCAGAGTCTGCCGTCAGCTGTTGGGACAAAAGGGGCATTGATCCAGTCCTGTGTGGGTCTGGACTCAGTGGCAGTCATGGTCTGTCTCGAGTGGGGCACCAGCTTGTAGTGGGACTCAGTCTGACTCTGGCTTCTTCACAGTGGTTGTCTGTGGCCATTGGTGGGCTTTGCCAAGCTTTTTGTCCTACCTGCCCTGCCACTGATGGCTGGTGTGACTGCAGAGGCTGGAGCCTTCGTGAGCTGTGAGGATTTAGCTGCCTCCCCATTGGCACAGCTTTGCCTGGACTTGTGAAAGAATCAGCGTCTCACTTGGGCAGCAGTCTGTGCCACGGCAGCGCCTGAGGAGCGGCGCTGTCCTTGTTACCCATCTCGACTGTGCCCATTTGGGAAGATGGGGCACGTGGGTGGTGCTGAAGAGTCCAGTGCTAGAGACTGCTGCACCCCAGGCTGAAGACAAGTACTTGTATTTCTTCACTGCCCATGGGGAATGGGCAAAGTCATCTTCAGAACTTAGCCTGCTCAGCAATGAAGAGCATCCTAATTCTTCCAGCCATTGTTCTTGGTTATAGCATGAGTTGCTGTTCTTGAGAAGTGGCAAGGCATTCTTTAGGCAAAATGCTGAGAGGTAGACAAGGTCCCCTACGCTCCTGGAATTCACGTTGCAATATTCTTTCTGTTGTGCAAAAAGCAGCTGTTGATAAAAATTCATCCCAGATCCCAGAGTGCATGTAGTCTTTGGAAGTAGGAAATCTTTTGCTGAATCTCACAAGAGAGTGTGCATTCCCAAGGAAATGAAGGGTCCTGATTTTTCAGCTCTCCTTCTTATTTGTAAATGACAACTACTTGCCTTGGTGCCTGTTGTTTTCTGATGTCAGTCTGCTCTGATGGTTTCTCCATGGGCTTAGTTTCCTCTCGAGGGAACCCTTCAAAGGAGCGTGGAGAATCAGACTCTGTGCAGGCCATGTGTGCTACAGAGCTGCCTGCCTTGCTGGGGCTGCTGCTGCTGTTGTTCTTGTTGCCAACCGACCATAAATTGCTCAGAGTCCCGGAGAGTGGAGCTGAGTTTCAGATCTCCTGCAAGTCGGTATCTCTCCTTTGAAGTTTGTTCTTGTGTTTTGTTTCTTTCAGGGAGTGTTGTGAGCGTGGGAGATCCTGAGAAGAAATACACTGGATGGGAACTTATTGGTAGTGGGTGAGTGCAGCCAAGCTTAGTTCTGCATGGGCCAGGTATTTTGCTGGTGCAATATCAAGTGGGAAGTCAGGTCAGCTGCAAGCATCTTCACACCCCGGCTTTAGATTGTCCCTGTCTCACTACTGATCACAAGGCATCATCAAAGGTAACTGGATGCTGACAATTTCTTGCCTGCCTCAAGGAGGAGGACCTGGAAGCCGTCCTGTCCCTCAAGCGTGTGGCACCACTTGGCTTCTTTTCCTAGGAGACATGGTTTTGTATGATTCAAAGTAATACGGCCACACCGACGAAGGAAAACTGAGAGAGCAGCTTCCCACCTGATAGCTGTCAGATAACTGCTGTCGATGGCATTTCTTTCCAGTCTTTGGCTGAAAACAATATTCAGTGCTCAGGACAATAAGGAAGGCTGCGTGGTGCTGCCTGAGTTTGGCAGATAGAATGAAAAGAGAGTGGTGAGAAGGCCCAGCAGGTCTCTCTGTTCCTGGATTGCCTGGAAAGGCACACACACAGGCACAAAAAGGAAAAAGGGAAGAAAACTCCCACATCCATAATCTAGTGTGTACATTTGGGATTTGTAGCAGCCCTTTTCCTTCCTGTTGGATGGAGCTTTTCACTTGAACATGGTGCATGCAGAGGGCTGTTGGGCTGCTGGGCTACTGGCACAAGAGTAGACAAACCATGGTGTTTTACAGACACCCCGGGCAGCAGAGAGTTCCTGCCTGGGCTGCCTTTCACTTCTCAGCACTGAACAGCTTCTCTGTTGTTGGCACTCTTCTGTTTCTAGGGGTTTTGGAACCGTTTATAAGGCCTTTGACGCTGCCACAGGACGAGAGGTAAGTGCCAACAGCCCTCACAGATTTTGCTGCTCTGGAGTGCTTTCCCTGGCAATGTGACCTGTGGCCAGAGCTTTGGGCCACTTGTCCTTGCTGCAAAGGCTGTCCCACAGAAGCAGCCTACCTAGAGGCAGCCTGCAGAATGCATTTTGGACAGACTTTGTCTTGCATCCTGAATGGATGCAGGGATGGCGGTGGTGTGTTTCAGAGAAGGACATACTAGTCGAAATTTAATGGTGGTGTCTTGGAGAGCCGCACCGCTCTTTGGGGTTAAAAGTTCAGAGTCCTGACTTCTCATTTCTGGCTCCCAGCAAATACAGCTCCATCTTCTTGGTAGTTCCTTATCCACCTGCAGTGCTGTGCTCAGGAACTGTGCTCGGAGGGAGGTCTACGAGGAATCCAAAAGCCCTAAAGCACGCCTATAACATGGGGGGTGTCTGCCACAGAAAGGAGTATTGTTTTTTAAACCCACTAAATAATTACAAGTCTAAACCACGTTCAAGAAGGTTCTTCTGAGATGCAAAATCCAAACTCTAAAAGTTAGGGAAGCTTTGAGAAAACTCAACTTTACTCTGAATTGCCTTGGAGTTCGTTTTTGGACAGCATTTTCTCCATAATGTAGCTGTGCATTTACATTGGGGCACAATCAAGAATGGCAGCAGGTTCTGAAACAGTGGTCAGTCCCTAGAAATGCTAGCGTATTTCCAGCCGTTTCAATTTCTTTTCACAGAAGCAGAATTGCTTTTGGCTTACAAAACGTGTGTAAATGATAATAGTGGTGATAAACAAAGTCTATTTGAGAAGCCTGTGGGTGCAGAGAGTGTTGTTAGTGCCTTGTGGTTGATGCTTTAGAGTCCCTTTTTCCCGAGGTGACAAGGCATCCTGGCCCATGAGCACAAGGAGAAAGAAGCTCTTGTAATGTCTGTTCCTAATGGCTTTCAACGTCATTGCAGGTGGCTGTAAAGGAACTTGATCTCCAGCACCAGGGCTGCGAGGAGGTATTGAAAGAAATCCTGGTCATGAGGGAATACAAGAACCCAAATATTGTCACCTACCTTGAAAGGTAAGTACTTCTGGGATTTTTCTGGGAATGCTCCTTGCCATACTCCCAAAGCAAAGGTTTAAAAGATCTTTACTCGCTGGCAGAATATTGGTCTTTCCATTAACATCAAGCCACTCCTGGGCCAGGCATGGGAGGAGATTGCGTTTTGTCCCCAGGAATGGATCCTGGCATAAAAAACTTGAAGATTGTTCTCAGAAACCGGGCTCTCTTCCTAAGCCAGCAGCCTGCACATTCACTTACTGCATGTTCTTATGAGGTTTTGGGGCTTGGTTTTTCCTGAGTGTCGCAGGAGAAGTGCTGAGAAAGCATGACAGAAATGATTTCCCTTGCACTGCTCCCACCATTTTCCATTGCCTTGCATTCCAAAAGACTAGGCTAGGAGACACATGGTTTGCCAGGTTTGAAATTGTTTTTCCTCTTTGTGACTGTCCTTTATGCACCGTTTTCCAAAGGGTGGTGCACACTCGCCTGCCCTGGGTAAAAGCTGTGAAATCTGTTCCCTTGTTGCTGGAGTTAATGGTGCAATTGGTATATGAAGATAATGAAGCAGCTGCTGGCATGTGTCCACTTCCAGATTTATCTGGGCCATCACAAATGTGTCTTTTTCCCCTGCTTGCCGCCTAAGCTGTCTCCTTTTCCACAGATGTGCCTTCCTCATTCAGACACAGATTGCAAGCACTGGAATGCCTAGGTGGAGATGGTCTTGATTTTATTCCATCTTCATTTACCAGTGACCTGGAAGCAAAACTCAGCTGTAACCCTTCCTTCCATACAGCAGTTTAGCTGTGCACATTCATCTCCACGCTGTTGTTTTCATCTTCCAGCTACCTTGTTAATGAGATTCTCCTGCTGGTCTTGGAGTATATGGACGGAGGCTCTTTAGCTAAGGTGATCCACATGGAAACGATGGCTGTAGGACACATAGCAACGGTCTGCCGGGAGGTAAGGGATCCTGCTTGTGCTTGGCATGGCTTGGCATGGCTTGTCCTTGGAAGGCGCTGCTAAGTGAGTGATTCCATGTTCAGAGCTTTCTTTCTGCATTGCTCTTATGCTTCAGAGAAGCAAGAGCATCTGGACTGAACTGCCTGCCAGTGGCCCTGCCTGTACTGCAGTCTTCTTTACACTTACCTACTGTTGTTGAACTCTCTGTCTCTTTTGCAGTTTTATTTTCTGTTCTGTGCTTTGCCCCTCCAAGCCTTTGCCCAGAACCTTTCTGCATTGCCTTCTTTGCCTGTAAGTGCAAAGGGGCTGATGTCTGAGTTTTAAACCTATGGCAAAGCCAAAGAGAGACCCATCTCTCACAGGTCTGGCCTTCAAAGGATGGCATGGCCCCCACCATGGTGCTTGCTGCTGAAAACTGACAAAAGAGCTCCTTCTGAGCCTGCTGTCAAGGCAGCCTTATAACCCTTGTCCTCCAGTCTCCCGGCTGACAGTGATCCCCTTGGTACCCAAGGCAGGGACTTCTCCTCTTTTGGCAAACCGTTGTTTGTCCTCCGGATGGGGAAAGCACATCAGCTGCAGCAGCACTCATTCCCACTGGCTTTGCAGGGGACAGTCTCGAGCAAGGAGTGATGTTTCCCCCTCAGCAACTAATATGTCTTCCCTTGGAAAGATCGTGCTCTCCTAGAGTTGGAGCAGCAAGCTCTTCCTCTTGCCACCACTCACTGCTCCTTTGAGATCTGTGAATCTTCAGGAGCAGTTTCCTTTTGCATGTGATGAAATCAGATCAGGCTAACTTTTGGCTTCCCGTTTCTTTTTTCTCTCCCAGTGCCTGCAAGGCCTGGCCTTCCTTCATGCCAATGATGTGATCCACAGAGACATCAAAAGTGACAATATACTTCTGGGCCTGGATGGCTCTGTCAAGTTGGGTGAGTATTCTTGGTCAGGTGCAGTGCTGCGGGGAGGTGGTGTGGGGCTGCTTTTGAGTGGCTGCCAGCTGCTGCTGAGAGTGCACGCAGCACTCCTGCAAGCTCAGGGCACTGCTGCAAGGTGCTAAGAGGTGTAGAGAGCAACAAGATGTCAAAGTTGGCTTGTGTGTGCCCACTGCAGAGGGAGAGAAGTTCAGTCTAAAGCTTCAGATGAATGAGGAAAAGCCACGGTGTGAATGGTTTGGGTTTGCTAAGTGGACAATTCCCCATATCCATGGCTGCAGCCCTGAGGCTGCACAAGAGCACAGCTCCTTTTCCACCTTGATTCAGCACTGCATTCTGAGACTTAGACTGAGGAACATTTTCCCTTGGTTTCCTCTTTGAAGCAGTGTTTGTTTGTCTCCTCAGCTGATTTTGGCCTCTGTGCTGTGCTCAGCCCTGAGCAGAGTAAACCGAGGTGTATGGCCGGGACCACTCGCTGGATGGCACCCGAGGTTGTCAGGAGAGAGCCATACGGCCCCAAAGTGGACATCTGGTCCCTTGGGATTGTGGGAATAGAAATGGCCAAAGGAGAGGCTCCATATACTTGGGAAACCAGTGCTAAGGTAAGGTGCAAATAAGCACAGATGCCAGACAGAATCCCATTCCCACGGCTTGGACAGGCTCCAAGAAGGCCCACTTCTAAAATGTCCCTTGGGCCCATGTCAACTGTCAAGGCAAGAGTTGTTGGATGTTGGAATAGCTGAGGCTGCCCTGGAGCCTTTTTCTTTTGGGAGAGAAGGCTCATCTCTAACCATTTGCTACGCAAGAAATTGCCACTGCAGACTGGGGCTTCAAATATGGGGTCTAGGTGGGTACTTAAGGATATGAAAGAATCAGGTAGAGTCTGTTTCCTTCTTCCTCAGGCTAAGTATCTGATAGGCACACAAGGAGTACCAGATCTGGACAAGCTAAGCCTACATCCCGGCTTGTGTGAATTTCTGGAATGCTGCCTGCAGATGGATGTGGACAAGAGAGGCTCTGCCAAGGAACTTCTGGAGGTACAGTGCAGAGCGGCTGCAGGCCAAAGAGTGTTCCCTGTCAGGGTTTGCTCCTGGGCCAAACTCCAGGGCATCAGATGGGCCCCCCCATCTTAATCTCCAGTCTGGTTGCTTTTCACATGAAAACCAAGTAGGATCCAAGACTGCTTCAGGTTAGAAGGGACTGCTGAAGGTCATCTAGTCCAAGGCCCTTGCCACTGGCAAGGATATCTTCAAGTAGATCAGGTTGCTCAGAGCCCCAGCCAAGCTGACCTTGAATGTTGCCAGGGTTGGGGCACCTGCCAGCTCTCTGGGCAACCTGTGCCAGTGTTTCAGCACTCTCCTGCTAAAGAGTTTCTTCCTTAGAGCCAATCTGAATCGACTCTCTTAGTTTAAAACCATTCCCCCTTGTCTCTTGCAATTGGCCCTGCTAAGAGATGTGTCCCCATCTTTTTTAGAAGCCCCTTCAAATATTGAAAGGTCTTCTTGCAGATTGCCCTTCTCCAGGCTAAACAAGCCCAATTCTCACAGCCGTTGCTCAGAGGAGGACTCTCAACTTCTCGTCATGTCTGAGGCCCTCTTTTGCTCTCGGGTGCTGTTTTCAGGTTCACCTGCTAGCCAAGGAACTGAAGTATCGCAGTGCTGGGGACAGAGGCCCGCAGTGGGGTTTGGAGATCCCAATGAAAGCAGTCCCTGCCAAGCGCTTCTAGGTTGATCTGTGGGAAGGCAGGGGCTGTGGGGGCTGAGGGTGAGCCTCACAGGGGACCCAGCTTGTCCCTCCTGGCCCACTCTTAGGGGTTTCTGCCAGCCCAACAGGGACAGCTGAGCACCATTTGTGCCAGCCCCATGTGCTACCTGGCCCGGTCACGTAGATGAGAACCGCTGCGGCTTTGCTGCCAGGTTTTGTGGCAGATGGGGAGCTGCTGAGCGGGCCACTTCCTCGGCTCTCCCTGCTATGGAGGAAGATGCCAGCCAGCACAGGAGGGGCAGGGCATGCCAAGGTAGACACTGCTCTCCCTGCAAGCCAGAGTTGAGTCCATCTGTGCTCTGCCACTTGTATCTGTGTGTTTCTGGACACTAGAGGAAACCAGCTTGACCCTGTTATAAATGAAAATGCTAAACTTGCCAGTACATCAGGCAATATAGCCAATTTATTAATTGGTTTGATGAAAGGTGAGCAAGTTTTTACGGTGCGCTGGGTGCGTTGAGGGCCTCTACCCTAAGCAACGCACAAATTCAGGTCTCCAAAGCTAGTCTCTTATGCCTTTCTAGGCACTTCACTTCCTCAAATCCTCAGTTATTTTCTACTTGTTTTTCCCTCCTAATCAGTGCTTGTGGTTCTTGAACATCTGTTGCAGAGGTGGTCCGAGATGGTCTTCTGCTGTCTCCGTAGTCTCTCATCTTTCTCTTAAAATATTGTTTTCTATTAGCAGTTTGTTTAACTAAGCGTATATTTTGTTAGTCAGCATATATTTTGCAAGCTTTCTTTCAATCATTTTCCAACTTAAAGCTAACATCTCTAAAAATAGCTTCATAGGCTCTTTCTTTAGTTACTACAAAACTCAAAATGTTCCAAAGCATGTTTCAAAATGCTTTTCTAGAGCTTTTTAGCTCCTGTTGGTCTTACTTCCCTTTTTTAAGCGATTACAAGTTTTTCTTCAAACTAGTTTATACAAAGGATGCAAGGTAGTTTAAAGTTTAATATTTTGTTGTTCGAACAAGCTGTTATCTAAAAGCTCATTGTTATATAATTATTTTGTTCAACTTTACTTCCATGCTTTATTTTAGCTAATTTTCAAACCTTGTCTTAGTAATAATCCCATGGTCTCTGTCTGTATTGCTCGCAGACACACAGACATGGGTGAGTGTCACCATTAGATCCACAGAAATCTCCACTTAATTTCTCACAACCCTGTTAGAAGCTCAGTTGGGAAAACAATGGTTCCTCTTTCCTTTGTCTTTTTTCATTTGGTTCCTTTTGTTTCTTTTTCCCTGTGGGCAGCATCCATTTCTCAAATTAGCCAAGCCTCTCTCCAGCCTCTTCTGACAACCCCATCGCTGTCATCCCGGCAGCAAAGTAATGCAGGAAGCAGAGGGGATGACGAGGACCACTTGAGCACTTGGAGAACAGAGCCTCTGAGACCAGGCGGAAATCCTGAGGAGCCAGGGGCCAGGAAACAGGCAGCCATCAGAAGAGGAAAGGAAGGTGGCATCTCCTTTTCTCCCATCTGCTAATCCTCCTTCTAAATTTCTGGTAAGGACACAGGTGCTGGAGAGCACAAAGTCACTATTAATGTGCCCTTTTCAGCTGCGGGGGGTTGTTGTGTGGGCCATGAAGCTTCCACTCTTTCTTTGGGGAGCTTGTCTGGGACTTCATCTACAAGTGTCTTCCTCCCCCCACCAGGCCCGCGAGATGGAATGTCAGCATGTGGAGGTGCAGGAGCTGCTGCTGCTGCAAGGAGAAAACTTCCAGGCAGAGGTAGAGAGGGAGCAGGAGAGATGAAGCAGGAAGTTGGCACCTTGCAAGCTGAACAAGAAGACGTATGAAGCAGGGCCAGTCAAAAGGTATGAAAAGAGAGTTTGTGTGTTGTTTTGAACTCCTCTGGGCTCCTTCTGGGCACTGCTTCTTTAGACACTGTCTGTCTGTCTGTCTGTCTGTCTGTCTGGGATTGTCTCTTAGCTGGGAGTGGGCTGGCTCTCAGGCTGCTAAGGGGGTGCCTAAAGCTGCTGAGAACATCCTGTGCATTCTTTGTCAGATTGAGCAGTGTATTCTAGTGTATGTGCTTCAGCATGAGCTGCAATAGCACATGTTCCTCCTCACTTTAGTGTCAGACAGACATTTTGGACCCCCTACTGAAGCCATTGTGGTGCTTGGAGGCAGCCAGGGAGCACTTTGGGGCGTTCCTTTGGCCTTTAAGGGCAGCTGGGAGTGGGTGGGCTTTGCCTGAGCTTCCCTGTGCAGTAAAGACAAAAGTGGGGATTGTTTCCTGAGCAGCAGAAGGTTGTGACCTAGCAAATGGCCCAGTGAACGTGTGTGTGCTAGTCAGACTAAATTGACCAGAACTGTGGGCTTCCTAGATTCCCCTTAAACTCATGACTTGTCACCAGTCATTGGAGACCAAATTCTTCAGAGAAATTACTTGGCTCTGTGGCTGCTTTCATATGGGTGTTGTTTGTATCACTGGTATTACTTCCCCTCTTCTTTCGACAGATCACATGGCCCCTGCCACATAAATCTCCACTCCGAGTGCTTTTCAAATGAAAACGTAGGAAGCTTGCAGCAAAGCAATTGAGGAAGCTGAGGACATGACCAGGAGCACTTCAGGATTACTTTCTCCAATGCCAGCTAGCAGCAGACTCGCAATAAAAATCCTAGAAACCCCCAAGCCACTTGCAAGATTCCTTTCCTTGTCTCCCACGGAATATGGCTCTACATTCACTTCTGAATTCTTTCTTAAATGTCCCTCCTGTGGGCGTTCTGGTATGGTTTGGAATTGGGAACAGTCTCCTTCCTTTCTCAACTCCAGCCTACCCTGCCTTTGGAATATGGCCATTGGCCGGGTTTTGCCCAGCCGTGGACTTGTGGATGAGGAAGAAAGTGCAATTGCATTTCCAGCAGGGCAGCCAAAACCTCCCAAACATTCCCCACCTTTTTGTTTTTAAATATAGAAGCAGTATCTGTCATCCTGTCTTCTGGGCCCTTGGAGACGGGGTGACAAACAGGGCACTTGGACCTTCCACCTAACCCTACAGGCCTAGTCCCTTTCAGCCAGTGATACCTCTTTGTTTGGGGTTAGGTGTCTTTTTTTTTAGTTCTAGCTTGCCCGTGAAATTTTTACCCATTAGTTGCAGAGACAACCTAACTGTGGGTACTTGGTGGGTGATAAAAGACAAAGAGGTTGGCCGGCCCCAGAGGGGGAAGGGGGCAGGAAAAAGGAGGGTGGGGACAGTTTGGCAGGCTTTCTTCAGCTTCGGAGAAGGAAACTTTGGGCGCAGAGCTGTTGCAGTAGGGAGAAGGGAATTTCACCATCACCCAGACGGAGCTGCTGCTTCTCTTCCTTCTTCCCTCTTTGTTGGTGGCCTCGCACACTCTGTCCTGCCGAGACGTGTGGCTGTGCCAGGCACCGCCATGGAGCTCCTGATACACCTCAGCCACCAGCCCAGGATCTCAGCTCATCCCTGCTTTTCCAGCCGACTGTTCCTCAGAGCCCTGCAGGAGCACCGGCACTGTCCGCCCAAAGGGGTTTATGAAGCAAAGCCTCTCCTCCATCCCTTCCCATCTCAGCTGAGAAAGCTGTCACTGGGTCCCTGGTTCTGTGTTCTTGTTATTGTTGTAGTTATTGTTTGTTTGTTTGCCTGGTTATACTAGTAAAGAACTGTTATTCCTATCCCCAGATCTCTGCCTGAAGGCCCCTTGATTTCAGAATTATAATAATTCAGAGGGAGAGGGGCTATATTTGTTCATTGCATGGGAGGCTCCTTGCAGACACCTGTCTTCTAAAACTGAGACACTCCCCAAGAAGAAAAGAACCAATTAAGCCTGCCACTCGTCTGGGGCTAACAAGAATTAACTGTCAAATGGTCTAGATAGAAATCTAGATAGAGTAGTTTTCAAGTTTTTAGGATTGTTCATTCTTCTATTTAGTTGACTAGATAGACATTTCTCCATTTGTTAGTTAAGATTCATTAGCATTCTTAAATATTTATTAGATTATTAGATTATTATTATGATTAGATTATTTGATTATTAGGTTATTAGGTTATTAGATTATTATTGTTAGATTATTAGATTCAATTATTAGTGACATTTCTCAGTTTGTTACTTAAGATTCATTAGCATTCTTAGAGATTTATTAGGATTATTAGATTATAATGACAATTAGATTATTTGATTATTAGATTATTAGGTTGTTAGCTTATTATGTTGTTATTGATGGATTATTAGATTCTATTATTAGCTTATTAGATTATTATTGTTCGATTCTTATCAGTCAGTGTAAGAGGTTTGGTGTTGTTCGTTAAGCTCCATCTTTTGTTATCTTGTTTTCATTAAGACAAAAGCTGTCTTTCTCATTAAAGCAAAGTTGGTTCCATTTTGTCTTTTTGTCTGTCTGAAATCACTCAAGCAATGTCTGTTACATTTGTCTGGTGTTGCAAACACGGTATTGGCCCTGAGAAGGATCTGGGCACGTGCATCCTCCCGCAGGCCCAGCCCCTTCCACAGCTGGCAGGACTTCCAAAGGTGTGTCCCCATTGTGCCAGTGAAATCATGGTGGGCTTTCATCCTTGGACTCCTAAAAAGCTCAGCTTGGAGTGAAAAGGGAGGCTTTGTTTAATTCAATGAATTGGATCTATGTGAGTGGGCTTGTCTCATTATACTTGGAGGGATAAAAGCCGGGGGTTTTAGTACTTTTGGTCGCCAAGCAACATAGCTTTGTTCCCTTTTGCTGGACAGATGGACTTGGCCACCTTCAAGGACTTTTCCAACCTCTGCCATTCTATAAAATTAACATCCACGTGCACTACCAAGAAAGCAGCAGCTCACTTTCAGTTTCTCTTTCAAAGACCAGCCTCCCGCTCTGGGCCTCCACCAACCTCCTTAGATCAAGCAGAGCGGGAGTGAACATTATCCTCTCACTTCTCACAGCTTTGGTATTTGCAGCAAAGGAGCAGGAAACTCGCTCCTTCATCTAGCCCAGCAAATGGCATGGCCTGGCAAGGTCTTGGTAGCAGGGGCTGGGGAGAATGGAGAGGAGACGAGGGAGGGGGGAACTACCAGGCTGGTGCTGGGATGCTGGCAGAAGCTTGCTCTTGTCTGAGGGAGCCGCTGCAGGTGGGATTTGGAGCCTCCAAAGCATCTGCTTTGCAGTGGGCCTTGTTACAGCTGCCCGCGGGGTTTGCCGCTGTGTGTGTGCAACAAGCAGGCTGGGAAGGAAGCAAGATTTGCTTTTGCCTAACATGAGGCAGGAAAGCAGTAAAACAGGCTCTGTTTTGCCCTGTCTGGGACCTAAGTAGTAAAAGAAGGTGGAAGACCATTAATGCAAATTTCTTTTTCTGTCACACATTGAGCTGTGTCTGTGTGTATCATTTAGTGTCCAACAGCGACAACCCCTTTTAAAATCTGACCTGTTATTTGTAGATTTGTGGACTTCTAGTTTCTAGCCAATAGGCATTCCTGGCTTTCAAGATCTTGTTTCCTCAACAACATGCAGAGATTAGTGTGCACGTAGAATAACTGCATGCTTGCAGTCTGGCATTTCATGCTTTCCCAGATACTGTAACACATTTCAGCTCTCAGCTTAATATTAGGTTATTTCAAGAGGAGCCCTAGTGCAGGCACTGTTATTGGTGACATGGCAGGATTCTGTGAAGTATTGCTGGCATAAGCAAATTCATTGGTTTTTATGTCACAAGGAAACCTAACAGTCAACAAGGTGGTTCCTCCAGGCCAGAGGCTGTAAGATTTCTTCAATGTTTTCCTCTATGCCTGTTTTCCACTGCATCAACTCTTCCACTTGTCATGGAATTTAAAGAAATGTATTTTTCCTAGAGACATTTCCTGGAGACCATTTCAGAAAGAAATGAAGGTTCAAAAGCTTCTGTTACTCCTCAACTCCCAGTTTTCCTTCTCCCTGAGAAAGATGGTTGGGCCATATGTTTTTCAGCAGCCCAGCCAAAAAGTCTTTGGCATTCCTCACCTTCGTCAGCACAGTGGTAGATATATATTTCCTATGTGATAAGAATGATGGAAATCAGAGCATAAGCATGCAGGAAGGTTTTCTCCATCCTCACACTTGGCAAGTGTGAAACAACAGGATGGGAACACGGGAAGACCTAATCAATAGAATATCCTGCAGGCAGGTCAGAGGTTAAAAAGCGAACAAGAAGGGAGCCTGAAATATCAATTGTTGCCAAGAAAGTTTGAATAATAAAACATATGAATATGCATGAGCCTCAGGAACGATACAGTATAAAGATAACACTGTTTCAAATCTACAACATGCTCTCTGGCTAACCCGTCAGAGAAACCTTAGTGCTGGATATTTTTGTCCCTTTTCTTATCCCTCATTAAACTTATTAAAAATTTTAAAGTGTGAACTTTGTTTTTCACAATCTCAAGTATTATTCTGCCACACAACACTACTTTGGAGTTAGAATTGTGAAAAACAAAGTTCACTGTTTAAAATTTTGAAGTTTAATACGGGATAAAAAGGGACAATATCAAGCGCTGGGGTGTTTTTGGCAATTGACCAAAGAACACACCATTCGCTTAAAACAGTGTTCTCTATCTACTATTACATTGATGGGGGTACATGCATATTCATAAGTTTATACAATATTCAAACATTCTTGTGAGTTTTTGATGTTTCAGGAACTCTTCTGTTTGCTTTTAACCTCTGACTTGTCTGTATGACATCCTGTAGATTAAGTATAAATATATATTTTATTTCTTCTTGTGGTTCCATCCTGTTGCTTCGCTCTCCCTGATAACGAGGAGTCAATAAATTCTTCTCTGGTGCTCTGTTTTTTGCCTTATCTTATTACTTGGAGAGGCCTGTCTGCAGATGTGAGAAACAACAATTGTTTTACACCATTCTCTGGGTTCATTACATAAGTGCATTTTAACATTTCATAGCCTCCATTTTAATATTTTGCTAAGGCCTAGGATATAATATCTATTTATCACACTACTATTTATATAAACTTTATATAAATGAATATAAATAAACACAAACATTAATTAAATAGAAATAAACTGATAGATTATATTATACTAACAAGCAGTTAAATTAAAGGAATATTAATATATAGGAATTATAAATTGTACTATATCAAAATACTTGTGGTTATTAACAACATGCAAAAGCTAATACATAAATGCAAGAGCCAATATTATATTATCATTTATAACAGAATTTACATGGATATATTAGGACCCAATAAGGTCAAAGATAGAAAATTGTTATTTGAAGTAAACTGTTATGGAACTCTCAGGAAATGAAATGGAGCTGCAGAGCATTTAACATACAATATGTCGCCCTGAAAACTCAGCTTCTGAGCTTGCTAACATAGTTTTCTAAGGACTTTCCCAGGACAGTAACTCTAAACATAGAGATGTGTACATTCTTTCTGTTACACGTCTTGTGATGGGCATCTCTCATGGCCAGTGCAGTGAGAAAGTGTTATCCTGACCCTCCAATCCCTGGCCATGGTCAGAAACCTATAAATCCTGGGAGGAAAAATAAATTCTGCTCTTTTTTCACCACACCTTGAACTGTGTCCGTGTGATCTATTCATCTTCAGTGGCAACATCTGGTGACCTTGCCGTGTCTTGCACGTGTGTTACAGGGTACTATCTAGCCTGTGGCTATGGATGGTTTTGAGCTCTCTCTTACAGAGGGCCTGGTTATGGACATAGGGCGTGCGGTGTTTGATCAGAGAGGGATTGATGTTTTGTATGCTGACTTTCAGTGATTGTGTGAGTATGGGAGAATTGAGGGGTTTTTTCCCTGTGGTTGAAGGGATTTTTTTGCAGTCGGCTTGGACGCTTTAGGTGATTCCCTGCTCGAGGCTCTGCTGGTTGGTTATGAGCCCCAGGTGCTCCGGCTGCTGGGGATCTGGTGAAGGTGTGGCGGTGTTCTGAGGTCAGGTCCTGAAGTCGGCTCCCCTGGGATTGCCAAGGCCCCCGGCAGGTTGAACGGGGGCGCCGTGGGACCGGTGGGCGTAACGCCGCCTCGGCCCGCGACCCGGCGGTGGAAGCCTGAGGTGGGGTCACCTCCTTCATGTGCCCTCCCGGCACAGACCGATGGGGGAGCGCTTGAACGGCGGCGGCGCCGGCCCTGGAGGATGCCTCAGGGTCGGTCCCATGTCCCTGCTGCGGCTGGGCCGTGCCCTGCCCCGCGGTAGGGGATGGGCCGGGCCCAGGCTCCGCGCCAGCGGCTGCGCACGCTGCTCCAGTGCAGGAGCGGCTGGCACTGCTTCTTGGACCTTTCGCCCCTGAAGAATCGCTGTTAAGGGCGGTTCCCAGCGCTGCCCCCCCCGCGCCAGATTCATGGGGCGTGGGGGCGGGTTGTGCCGGCCCCATGCTGCGGGATTCCTCTCCTGTGAGCCTGGATTTTCCCCTGGCAGTAGAGGAGGACACTGCTGCGGCTCTGCGGGCTGTGCCTCTACCGGTGCCCCGGTTCCACCTCACGCTGGGAGCGGGCTGTGCCGAGCTGGCTCCAACCCACCCCCCCTGAGGTTCCCGGGCATCGCCCGAGCCTGCGGCTGGAGCCAGGCCTCCCCCGTCGCCTCCTGCGGCCGCGGTAGACCAAGGTCCTGCACTGTTTACCATTGGCTCCGGTAGTGCTGCCGTGGGACAGAAGCTGGTGGCCTCCATGGGAAAAAGGTCCCAGGCTGTTGGAGCTTCTTCGGCTGGCCTGTGGACCTTGTCCTCTTGTCAAATGACTGTGCAGCTGAGCGTATCAGGCATTCCATGTGCTTCCAAATGCTTTGGTCCAGTGGGTGAGGGCATGAGTGCTCTTCTTGTGGCGTGGTTGAGTATCACTGCTCAGGGCATCATTGCTCACCTAGGGGACATTGATTTGGATTTCCTGGGGTGCATTTCTGCCATGGGTTCCATGCTCACCCTTCCTGTTCCTATCCCTGTGGGACCCAGATTTGCTCACCTTGTGCCTTTTGAGTCTTGTGTTCGCAGAGCTGAGAACCAGCTGTGGGGAGATGGTGGCTTCGGGTTCCCTGGACCTCCCTGGGTCACTGGACTGCTGTTCTGACAGCCAGGGATCATCCTGAACGGGTCTGCACCCTGTCCATCCTTGGTGAGATGTTGTCAGAGATTAGCCTCTGCGGGCTTCTTGACACTGGCATGGACATCACGATTGTCAGGTTTGCTGACGGGCCCCTGGAGTGACCCTTGGACCCGATGCTGACACATTCTACGCAAAGAAGAACTTGAGACTGACTCTTTGTTCAGCAGATTCTGTCGTCTTCTCTCATGATAGACTAGACACCCTCTGTGACTTGCTGCAAGAACAGTTGGATCACAGTGATCTGGAGTTTCAACCAGTCCCTGGGACATTCCTGTTTTCTGTATCAAGAAGAAGTCTGGGAAATGGAGGCTGCTACAATACCTCCAGAAAGTTAATGCTATGATGGAAAGCATGGGGATGTTGCAGGCTAGCATGCCTTCACCTGCCATGCTTCCTACTGATTGGCTAGTCCTCATTGTGGATCTGAAGGATTGTTTTTTTACAATTCCTTTGCATCCCGATGACAGACTGAAATTTGTCTTTCTGGTGCCAGCTATCATTAATGTTGAGCCCACACAGAGATATCAATGAAGATTTTGCCATAAAGCATGCGAAAATTTGCCGGCATTTGCCAATGATATGGTGTGGCAGTGTGCCTCAGGGAGACAAAGAGTTAACATTGTTCCACCCCAAACCCCTTGTGAAGGGCGGCCCAGGTGTTCTGATTGGGTTTGAGTCCCTGGGGGGTTCTCCCTTGCTGTGTTTCTAATGGTCCCTGACCTTGAACTCCACCCTCAAAGGTGGAGACCCTTGGGACTTCTGCCCCCAAAAACCCCTGCCCTGCCTCTGTTCGGGGCTCTCTGCTCTGGACCTGAGTTTGTTCCTGTGATAAATGAACTTATAAAAATTCGTAGAGATCTAAATAAATATATTTGTAGCGATAATAATATAAAATATAAAGTACAGTGTGGCCCACAAGTCCTTCCCAGATCTAGTCGCGAATTCCCACTCGAGAGATAACGACCCTAGCCGGCGCCCATCAACGGAAAAGAATGAACAGGACACGGGCCATCAGGCTGACAGGGAAGGGCTCGGACGAAATACTCATCACCGGACCTGAACACCCCGCCTTGCAGGCCACTGTTGGGGAAGCAATCAGGCAGACAAAGGGAAAAAAAGTCCAGCCGAGATATCCATCAGCTCCAACCCGGATCCAACCATCCCATCCAGATGGCCTGAACCAAAATGAAATCAAGGAACACTCAGAACTTCTTTACATATGAGGAGACTCTGCCCGGACGTCTATTTGACTCTATTCTCCAACGCCAGGAAATCAATTCATCCAACAATCAAGGACCCTTGGTGAATGGTGCCTGCCTGGAATTTGGCCTCAGGACACAAAATCCCTATAAAAACCCCGGACAGTCTACCCTCCTTCGTGGATTTGGGAACACCTATACCTTTGGGTATAGACCCCTGTCCACCCAGCGCTGCGCTGTTTATTTTATTGTGGTTTTTCCTCATTGTTTATTTTTATTATAAAAATTGTTTTATAATAAATTGTTTTTTTTATTTAACCCAAATTTGCCTTTGCATTTATAACAGATTGGTGCCATGACTCGGATTGGAGAAACTGCGGGGAATCTCGCTGCCCAGGACGGGTACCCCCGCTGATTTTGGCGGCCTGGTGAGTTGAGAGCCCCCGTAGTTCATTCCGACATCCGAACCAAATTTAGGCTGAGATAAAAACCACAATAAAAAGGAAAAGGATCCGGATCGGAGAGCTCGGGAAGGCACGGAGCCTTCGGGAAGCCGCGGCTTGTTTTGCTCGTAAAACGTCTGTTGTGCACAAAGACACCCACGCAGGAAAATAGCTGTAAGTACTGCTGGTTGAGTGGGCGATCGGGCGAGTGTGTGAGACGTGATCTGATCACGAGGCGAGTGTGGACTTCAAGGCCGCGTTTCCATCCTCCCGCGAGGGAATTGGCCGGCCGCAAAGGAAGCGATACAGAGTGAAAGTTTTTTTCTCTCGACACACACTTGTAAAAACCTGAGGCCAAAGGGTGTCTCGGGGACTGATCGCAAGGAACTAAAAGGGGAAGGATACGTCCTGTCAAGCTCGGGAACTGGTAAACCCTTTTAGTTAACGGACCCCGGTAGAGGTCCAGAAGAGGATCAAAAGTACCGATTACAAGAGACCTCAGCTCAGCTCGCTGAAAGGTGAGTATCGGCAAATTTTGATTCCTAGAGTAAGTACACAACGCAGAAACAGATACCGACTCCCGGAGAAGTCGAAGAAAGGTAAGAAAATATATTTGCGAAGTATGGGGCAGAAAAAGAGTAAGCTTCAAAGAAGAAGCACAGGGAAAGATTCCTCCGATCAGGGGGAGGAATCACCAGACATCCCACTGGAAAGTCCCTTGGGGTGGATGCTAAAACACTGGGAAGATTGTCCCCAGAGGAAGGGAAAATCAAAGGAAAAATTGATACATTATTGTATGGAGGTTTGGGGAGGACAGGAGTTGAGAAGTCATCTCACTTGGCCAGTGTTAGGCACATTTGAAAAATGGATGTGTAATAAGTTATTCTCCTATGTGGAGAACAAGGTCCCCTCAGATCCTGAGGAGAGGGAATATGCTAAGCTCTGGGTAAATGTCAGAGTAGGGCTATTCCCAATAAAACAAAAAGAAAAACGTGAGTCGAGAGCTGAGTCCTGGGAACCCCTCCATCACTTACCACCCCCATATTGTGGACCAGCGGGACCTTCCTCTGCAGATCAAGTGGTGCCTTCAGCACCCTTGGGCCCCCGAGACCAACCCACTGAGATACGTGTGTCTCAAGCGGGAGAGTCGGGGCCAGCAGCGATGCCGGCAGCCCTTCCCCTTTCCCCGCCTGTAAACACCGTAGCCACAGCAACCTCCTCGGAGGTTTTTCCTGCACAAGGCTGGGGATCACCCTATCCGTCCCTGCCGGTCCAGCCGCCACAACCGGGACCCTCCCATACAACGGAGGGGATTCCTCCCTTCAGCCGGGTGGCGGCAGAATTCCCACAATTGATAACGGGGAGGCAACCCACAATCACCAATTCCCCTCCCGCAAGTAGAACCCGTTTGAGAGCGAGAATAATGGATAATGAATGGGGAGAGAGTGAAGAGGGGCACCGGTTGTTCCCTCTTAGGGAAGTACCGACGGCCCTGGGAGTGATCGGTTTTGTGAATGTACCCCTTAACTCTGGAGATGTAAGGGCATTTAAAAAAGAGATGGGGCGGTTGTTGGATGACCCTTTTGGTGTGGCTGAGAGGTTAGATGAATTTTTAGGGAGTAGTATCTATACCTTTGACGATCTTATGGCAATCCTGAGATCATTGTTTAATCAGGAGGAAAGAGAGATGATTAAACAAGCCGGTATCAGAGACTGGGACAGACGCAATCCACAGGGGACGCCAGGTAACCAGAAATAGCCTAGTGTAAGCCCGAGCTGGAATGCACAGACGGAGGAAGGCAGACGGAACATGATGGATTTAAGGAGCATAATTGTACAAGGTATAAGAGAAGCGGTCCCTAGGAGCCAGAATATTAGCAAAGTTTTTGGAGAGTGTCAAAGGAAAGAGGAACCACCCACTGAATGGATCGAAAGATTACGGCGAAGTTTACAGATTTACTCTGAGACTGACCCGAACTCTCCTGTGGGGGAGGTTCTGTTAAAAACACAATTCGTTGCTAAATCTTGGGAGGACATTAGGAGAAAATTAGAAAAGATCGAGGGGTGGCAAGATAAAAGCCTCCAGGAGCTCCTAAGGGAAGCTCAAAAAGTATACATGAGGAGAGAAGATGAGAAGCAGAAATTGCAAGCTAAGGTTTTAGTAACTGCGGTGAAAGAGGTCCAGAAACAAGAGCAGATGCAGGGTAAGTTTAAAACACTACCCGGAAAAAGTCGAGGTTCTCACCGGGCAGCCCCGGCCCCACGGAGAGAGCCCCCTGAATGCTACTACTGTAAACAGGTAGGACACGTTCAGCGGAATTGTAAACAAAGAATAAAAGATGAGAAAATTTTTCAGGAAGATTAAGGGTGTCAGGGGCTCTTTAATTTGGGGACCGGAACATCCAAGGAGCCCTTGATAAAATTAAAAGTGAGACCCCAACGACAAGAGGTAAGTTTTCTTGTGGATACTGAGGCAGAGAGAAGTACCCTGCAGAAATTGCCATACGGATGTGTGGCTAGCAGAGAAAAAGTTTTTGTAATCGGTGCAAAGGGAGACCCCTTTGAAGTGCCTGTAATAAAAGATGTAGAAATAAAATCTGAAAATAAAATTTGCTTAGAAAATTTACTATTAGTGGAAGAAGCAGATTACAATTTGTTGGGAAGGGACAAGATTGTCGCTTTAAGAATTAATATCATGATTAAAAATTCTGAATTGGTGGTGAAAATATTTAAGTTGACTCCTAAAGATGAGGAGAAAATAAACCCTGAAGTATGGTATTCAAAGGGAGAGGTAGGAAAGCTAGATATCAAACCTATCAAAATAGAAATCGAGAACTCTGAGGACCCTATAAGGGTTAAACAATATCCCATCCCGATGGAAGGGAGAAGGGGGTTGAAACAAATAATTGATGACCTCCTAAAAGGGAGTACTTTAGAACCTTGCATGTCTCAACATAACACCCCCATCCTGGCTGTAAAAAAGACGGATGGCAGCTTCCGATTGGTCCAGGACCTATGAGTGGTAAACACTAAGACCCGGACTAGATTCCCGGTGGTGGCCAACCCCTATACTTTACTAAATAGACTCACACCAGAAGATGTGTGGTATAGTGTAATTGATTTGAAAGATGCTTTTTAGACCTGCCCTCTGGATGAAAGGAGTAGAGATTATTTTGCATTTCAGTGGGAGGACCCAGATACAAACCGTAAGCAACAGCTAAAGTAGACAGTCCTCCCCCAGGGGTTTGTGGAGTCTCCGAACCTTTTCGGACAAGCTTTAGAACAAATGTTAACCCAATTTGCTCTTGAGGACAGGACAAAGCTTTTGCAATATGTAGATGACTTGCTAATAGCTGGACCGACTGAAGAGAGCGTGAGGAAAAGCACGATTGCCTTGTTAAACTTTCTAAGAAGGAAAGGTTTGAAAGTATCAAAATCCAAGCTGCAATTCACAGAGCCTGAAATAAAATACCTCGGACATTGGATATCTCAAGGGAAAAAAAATTGGACCCGGAGAGGGTAGCAGGCATCCTTGCATTGCCTGCACCAAAAACAAAAAGGCAAATTAGACAAATTCTAGGGCTCTTGGGATATCGCAGGCAGTGGATGGAGAGTTTCAGTGAAAAAGTGAAGTTTTTGTATGAAAGATTAAACACTGACAGGCTGAAGTGGACTGAACAGGATGAGTCTAATTTCCAGAAATTAAAAACTGTTCTTATGACTGCCCCGGTACTAACCCTACCAGATACGAATAAAGAATTCCAGTTGTTTGTGAATGTGAGTAGACAAACAGCACAGGGAGTCCTGACTCAGGAATGGGCAGACAAAAGGAAGCCTATAAGGTTTCTTTCAAAGATCTTAGATCCAGTCAGTCGGGGTTGACCTACGTGTTTACAAGCAATTGTAGCAGTGGCTCTGTTAGTGGGAGAAGCGAAGAAAATAACTTTTCCTCCCCTGGTAGTTTACACTCCCCACGACGTGAGAAACATATTGCAGCAAAAAGCAGAGAAGTGGCTGACTGATTCCAGGCTTCTAAAATATGAAGCCATCTTAATCAGCTCACCCGGTTTGAAATTGAAAACCACTTCTGCACAAAATCCTGCTCAGTTTCTATTCAGAAAAATTAGTACATGATTGTTCTGAGATCATAGAGCTGCAGACCAGATAAGTTACATCAACGCAAACTGTGATTGTTTTCCATTTATACATTTTAAATGTGCTTATTGTAAACAAATTTAAATAACCCACTGTTGGGGAGAGTACAAGTCTAAAAGATTGTGTACCGATTGTCTGACTAAAGAACAAGAGCTGACTAGCCATTTCTTAATACTTGTCACCTGGGCGGGGTTTTTAGAACTTGACTCTCCTGAGTGGCACCTGCTTTTTCAAAAGGGGATTAGAGGTAAACTAGACTCCAAGGCAGAAACTTTAGAAATTGAGTGCCGAAAGACAGTCAAGGTACCGTGCAGGACAGACAAGATTAAGTCGTCTCGGTGGACTGCTTTCAAGAGAAAGTACGCCATTAAGACTACAAGGGCCCCTGAAGAATATCCTTGCTGCCGAGAAGATGGTAATCCCCGCCGTATATTTCTATACGGGCGAAGGGCAAGGCAGAGGGATACACCGGTGGGGAATCCTGACTGTCCTGAGTCTAGCCGTGTGCTTGGCCGAGGGAATGATTCCCGAGGTACCTCCGGGGGAGCGTCTCCTGGGGAAGTGTGAGCAGTGTCGGACTGCCACAGATACCAGACGAATAGTTAACTACTGTCCTCCGGAACGTTGTTTGTCTAACAGCACTCAGTATAATCTTTGTGAATTAAAGGGGGAGGTCTGGTGTTACCACTCAGGGGCAAGTTTTAAGAACGAGCAGTCTAAGACTCCTATGAGAAGAAAAACCAAAGCTACCCACTTCAAGTATAAGAGAGAAGTGGGAATGCTTCCTCCAATTCCAATCTGCAGCCAATGTAACAAAACTGTCTGAATAGGAGGAAAAAGACAATCCACCTTTTAGCATATTATAAAATCAACCCTTTGTGTTACAATAAAGCAAACTTAAAAATGTGTACCATAGGGAGGAAAGTGTATTGAGAAGGTAAAAATTTAAAACATGAAGAAAAAGCCTCTTTTAATAATGAACCGATAATTCTTGATTTGTTAAAAAGTGATGATGACCGAGTATGTTTGCAATTCGACCAAGTGTTCTGCTTCTCCAGAGATGAGGAAGGGATAGACCCTGAAAACAAAATAAACATAACCTGTCACAAGAATATTGTGAGAATTCGTTAACAGACTGGGAAGAAAATGAATGTGAGTGAAAATTATAGTCCTTCCCCCGTAAAATTAGATAAAATAACACGAATTTTTAATGTGATGAATTATTAGGCGGGGGACTGTGATAAATGAACTTATAAAAATTCGTAGAGATCTAAATAAATATATTTGTAGCGATAATAATATAAAATATAAAGTACAGTGTGGCCCACAAGTCCTTCCCAGATCTAGTCGCGAATTCCCACTCGAGAGATAACGATCCTAGCCGGCGCCCATCAACGGAAAAGAATGAACAGGACACGGGCCATCAGGCTGACAGGGAAGGGCTCAGACGAAATACTCATCACCGGACCTGAACACCCCGCCTTGCAGGCCACTGTTGGGGAAGCAATCAGGCAGACAAAGGGAAAAAAAGTCCAGCCGAGATATCCATCAGCTCCAACCCGGATCCAACCATCCCATCCAGATGGCCTGAACCAAAATGAAATCAAGGAACACTCAGAACTTCTTTACATATGAGGAGACTCTGCCCGGACGTCTATTTGACTCTATTCTCCAACGCCAGGAAATCAATTCATCCAACAATCAAGGACCCTTGGTGAATGGTGCCTGCCTGGAATTTGGCCTCAGGACACAAAATCCCTATAAAAACCCCGGACAGTCTACCCTCCTTCGTGGATTTGGGAACACCTATACCTTTGGGTATAGACCCCTGTCCACCCAGCGCTGCGCTGTTTATTTTATTGTGGTTTTTCCTCATTGTTTATTTTTATTATAAAAATTGTTTTATAATAAATTGGTTTTTTTATTTAACCCAAATTTGCCTTTGCATTTATAACAGTTCCCATGTTGAATAAATGGTTTCATGAACGGGAGCCCGTCTCAGTTGGTGTTTGATGCTGGTCCCCAGAATCCTGCTGCTTCCCTGGACAAGATCCTGAGGTTGCTGGCTGCAACAATATGGAGCTGCAATGACTCCAGAAACAACCTCCTTGAAGTTATTTGAGGGTCAAAATAATTTTTGGGACAAACAGTCCCGCATTTGGAGGTGCAATTATTTTTTTGCGTTCAGTGCAGACACTGCATGAATGATGTCCGAATATTAATGAACTTTTACATGGTTGTGTCCCTATATGGGACTGACCACGACACAACTGTCTCCCTTGTTTGGTCTATTAAAGGGGGACTCTGATTTAAAGTCACCTCTGACACTGACCCCACAGGCACAGTAGATGCTGCAGGAGGTTCTGCGAGCAGTTTCTACTCCTCAAGTTTATTGCATTAATCTTTCCATTGATGTTGCTGTTTTGTTTTTTGTTTTTTTTTTTTAGAGAGTCATGAGGCTGGATCAGCCCAATTGATAGAATTACAGGCTGCTGTCATAGCATTTCATAGGTTTTCCTAGGCACCTTTAACTTTGGCCATGTGTTGAGGGTTAGGTGTCCTTTTTTTTTTGTTTTGTTGTTCCGGCCTGCCCGGGGAATTTTTACCCATTATGTGCTGGGACAGCCTAACTACCGGTACTTAGGGGTGATTGACAACGGACAAAGAGTAGCCGGGCCCAGGGGAGGGGGAAGGGGGCAGAAAAGGAAGGTGGAGACAGTTTTTAGCTGGCTTTCTTCGGCTTCGGGGAAGGACGTTCGTTGGCTGGGTCGCTGGCTGGGTTGCAGAGCTGCTGCAGTGGAGAGAAGGGAATTTTTCGCCATCACCCAGACAGAGCTGCTGCTTCTTCTCCTTCTCCCCTCTTGGTTGGTGGCCTCGCACCCCCTGTCCTGCTGGGACGTGTGGCAGCCACCGCCGCGGAGCTGCTGATACACCTCATCCACCGGCCCAGGATCTCAGCTCGTCCCTGCTGTTTCCAGCCGACTGTTCCTTGGAGCCCTGCAGAAGCACCAGGACTGACTGCCCGAGGGGTTTGTGAAACAAAACCTCTCCTCCATCCCATCTCAGCTGAGAAAGCTGTCCTGGAGTCCCTGGTTCTGTGTTCTTGTTATTGCTGTAGTTATTGTTTGTTTGTTTGCCTGGTTATACTAGTAAAGAACTGTTATTCCTATCCCCAGATCTCTGCCTGAAAGCACCTTGATTTCAAATTTATAATAAATTGGAGGGAGGGGGTCTACATTCTTTCATCCCAAGGGAGGCTCCTGCTCTCCCTAGCAGACACCTGTCTTCTAGAACCGAGACACCATGGATTCTGCCTCCGTGACCAAACTGAGAGCCATCCACAAGCAGGTGTTGATGTTGCACAAGTGTTTCATTTATTTTTTAAGTTTTGTTGTTTTTCTTGTTTTTTGTTTATTTTTTTGGTTTTTTTTGGGTTTTTTTTGTAATAACGAAAGGCTGAGATATCACTTTTACTCCTACTGACTTTTACTGTAGGACATGGAAGCTTTACAGAGGCTTCTGGCTTCCCAGGTAAAGCCAAGGCAAGCGCTGCTGCTGCTGCTGCTGCTGCTGCTGCTGCTGCTGCTGCTCTGGCAGAGAGCCCTGGCTGGGCAGGGCAGGCACCCACTGTGCCACGGGCTGTTTCTCCTACCAGAGCTGGGCGGTGCTTTTGAGCCAGTAATGACAACCGGTGGGAGAACGAAGGGGGCTCTTCTGGCACCGGCAGTTATGGATGCCGTGGGGTGACCTTCAGGGCAGAGCTCGGGCCCCCACAAAGCAAAGCAGAGGTGTAGTGTTCTGGGGTGGCAGCATCGTGTCCAGGGAGGCTACAGTTTACCAGTGACCAGCATGGGACGCAACAAGATGATCTCCTGCTCTGTAAGTTTCCTGATCTCTGGAAACTGTTGCCACTGGAGATGAATAGATCACACGGATACAGCTCGAGGTGTGGTGAAAGGAAGAGTTTATTTCTTCTCCCAGGATTTATAGGTTTCTGACCGTGGCCAGGGATTGGAAGGTCAGGATAACACTTTCCCAACCGCACTGGCCGTGAGAGATGTCCATCACAAGACGTGTATCAGAAAGAATGTACACATCTCTATGTTTAGAGTTACTGTCCTGGGAAAGTCTTTAGAAAACCATGTAAGCAAGCTCAGAAGCTGAGTTTTCAAGGCGACAGGAAACCATTTCTTCAACACAGGAACAAACTCAGCTTAGATCCAGAGACAGAGAGCCCCAAACAGAGACAAGGTGGTGGGTTTATGGGACAACACCAGAGTGGAGTTTAAGGTTGGGGTCTAATAGGAACATAGCAAGGGAGAAACCCCAGGGGCTCAAGCCCAATCTGAACTCCCTGGGCTGACACTCCATGAGGCCACAGCAGGAGGGTCCAGGGTGGGGCAATTCTTCCTGGGCTCATCCCCCCAGGCAGAAGGATGGAATCCACTCTTCCCGGGCTTTAAAGAGCCACACCTCTCACTTGTCCAATGCTTATCTGAAACTCAATGTTTGCCTCGCTGGGCAGGGGGCAGCTGACACAGAGGGAAACGGTTGGAGAGCACTTCCTTTCAAGCCTTCTGGCTGTTGGCAGAGAAGGGACACAAGTGACAGGATGAGCAGCAGGGCCCGATGCCGCTCCGTGCCTGCAGGGAGGGGCGGCTGCCGCTGGGGGCGCCATGGGAAGGGGGCGCCCCCGCGCGGGGCGGGTGGGGCGGGGCAGCCACCAGGGG
>NC_142203.1:22516759-22631759 GCF_049639895.1 Pseudopodoces humilis | reverse complement strand
TGTTTAGAAAGACAGGCATGGGCTAAAAAGACTTTTACTAAAGCATGACATTGAAAAGACATTGCCCAGAGGTTTGACTGAACAAAATGCTGAAACATTTATAGTTTAATGTTAGACCTTATTTTTTTCCTAGCTATTCACCTTTCATAATATGTTTCCTTTAATTTACTCCAAATCAACAGCTAGGGGAGCAGTGCAAGGAGCCTTCTAGGATGTATTTTGTTCCAAGGAAAATGATAGGAAAAGCACACTTGCTAATTAAAATTGAGATCTCTGATGCCTGGCAGTTAAATACTGTTCATCTTTATTAAGGCATGAGAAGAACAGCATTGCAAATAGTCAAGAAAACCATTAGTCTCTCAGGCTGCACTGTAAATAACTGATTCATTGAAAACAATACAGTGTGAAGAATGAATGAGTTTTATTCCTAGAAATGCACAACACAGAGTAGTTCATAATCTTTAAAAAGGAAAGAAAGAGAAGATTTTCAACAATATATTGTTATATACGGGAAGTTAACTGAAATGAGGGAAGAGTAGGAAAAATCATGGCATATCAAAATGTTCCGCTAATCAACATTAATAGTAATAATAATAAAAATAAAAATGAAATAAAAACAAAAATATGGCAAGCATACTGGTTATCTTCAAATTCTTGTAGAATTTATTTTCAAATAGAACAACAAATATATATTATTATCCTCCTTGGACATGAAAAAAAAAAATCAAACATCTAACTAGTCCAAAGATAAGATTTCCACCATTTTCTGAATTAGACTAAATTCTTGGTAGTATTGGAAGTTTTACAGTCTTTGATGGGAGCAGATTTAGGATAATCCTTATGGTGTCTGAAACACACCTTTCCACTTCATGGAAAAGATGACATTTACTGGCAAATACAGAGGGAAATCTTTTTGTGAGAGAATTCTATCAGTTACGTATCTTTTCCCTAATAGAATTTGCAGATTTTTCTGTTGTCTGTATGTACCCTGGCACAGATTTGTAGGAAAGTACATAATGAAAAAAGCTTTTGCCTCTGCATTTGTCCTTCACTCTCAATGCCAAAGAGCAGTAGTCAAAGCTGGTGTCTGGTGATGGCAAGCTGAAGACAGGTCTCACTTCCATCATATACCACATATAGACTGAGTGCAGGACGCTGATCTCTCTTTAAGTGTACACCTGCTCATGCACAAACCCTAACAGAATATTTATATCAGCTTTTAAATCTGTAAACTATTTATGCAATGCAAGATGTAAATATTGACCTTTACTTAGGGACACATTGATTAAAGCCACAAGAAAAGCAGAATAACACAGATAAAATGTGGAAATTGCTAAGGGTTGGACAGTTTTTAGGCTACGGGAAATGCTCTTAGTGAATATTTTACACTTAAAAGGTTTGGGTGGACTAGTGTGCAGTGACTAAGAGGAGAGCAAGAGCAAAGCATTAAAAATAGCCATCAGCATTAATAGGAATCATTTAACAATGGGTAGAAAAATTCATGAAAAATTAATTAAATTCTGGGGGTTTTCTCTCCTTGCTTATTGAGGACAAAGTTTTTAACTGGTGGAAGCAGAGAGCAGGGTGACAGAGAACTATTAATTCTGCAGGCTGTCAGCTGAACAGCAAACACTCGGGCATGTGCCTGGGAGGGGAATGGGCAGTAGTTGTATCATCAACAACGTAAGACAATGAACCTTGTCATCAGTGGTTGTATACTATTCTAAGTGTGTTTTTTCTGTTTGCTTTCGCATGATAGAAAAAGTGAATAAATTTTTTTAAAAGCTGATAAATCAGCACAGGAAGTGGGAGGGGTGGGTGGAGCAGACCCCAGATTGCTGTTTGCAGAGGGGAAGTTTTTGGAAGACAGCAAAGAGAAGTCAGTGTCTTATGCAAGTTGCTGCAATGTTTCTGTTAAAAGAGGTTTGAACACAGGCAAGGTTAAAGGATAGAAGACAGGGAATTCTAACGTCTTAACATGTACTGGTTTCCAGAGAAACATTAAATAATAAAAGTCCTCAAATAAGTGTCCTGGAGTATTAATGCCTCTCTTGATGCATCCAGAGCCTGTGTTACTCAAGAGGAAAAATGTTTGGAAATCAGCTGCACCACTACAGTATTCAGTAATAAATATGAACAGAAATAAACAGTAAGGCTGGGTGCCTGATGTCTACATGCCATTGAAAATAAACCTATATCCTATAACCGCTCATATCTTTGAAACTACATATAGATTTTGCTATTCACACACAACAATAAATAAATTTATTGTTGTAGCTGCTTTGCCTTTTAAAACACACTTCTTTGTTATGAGGGGAAGAAGAAATATCATTCCTGCTTGAAGCAGAAAGGTAATTTAGGCAGAACTTGTGAAAACATTTATGTTATCATGTAATTTGATAAAATTTTCAAAATATGTAGCTGAACCAAACTGGTTCAACTTAATTTTAATTAAAGTTTCCTGCTATTATTTTTATCCCATAACAGGAATCTGTCCCTTGGATAACTGGATTTCTAAATACAGACAACCACAAAGCAAGATAGCAGTTTGTGCATAACACTACAAGAAGTTTTCTTCACTCCTTTTTCGAAGAGAGAAGAAAAATGTATATTTGTTTATTTCTCAGCGAACAAAAAGACAGATAAGTGACTTCTAGATCAGAGTAAATGACAAATAAATAATTAAAACAAAACTTTTGTGGACACATGATCAACACTATGATAGTCTCACAGACTGAGGGAACATGTGCTAATAAAAAAGCATTTTCCAGCAAATACAAGCTGTGAAATGATGCTGGCAGAAATAAATTTTACTATTGTCCCTTAACAGATCTAACACAAAGACACTACATTAATTTTCCTTTACACAAAACCTTTGACAGAAATTATGTATGGCATGAAGCCTACTTATAATACACTACATTTTTTCCAGCTTGATATTATACTGGTCTCAGCCGGTTTGCATTAAATGGAAAGACACATAAGCTGTATGTACATATGAAGAAGTGAAAGAGAAAAAACTCAGAGTTGTTGGAAATTTTCCAATAAATCTAAATCCCTGTATCTGAGTAGCAGTTATCTATGTAACTATATCTCTACAGTTATCTATATGAGATATAATTTTCAAAAATCTATATGTTCAGTATTGCCCAAAAGATTAAAAGCCGCTGCAAGGCTAGCAATTATGAAAAAACGTCTAAGTAGAATATTGAGATATGAAGAAAGAATTCTAAGTGGAAGCACGTCTTTGAAAGCTGAAAATAGTTTTGCTACATGTGGAAAGATTGAGGTGTGTAACATCAAATATTCCTTTCTGTAAATTTTTATTTTGTAATTATTTTTTACCTTTGTTCTCTTCCAAATTGATTTACTAGCTTAAGAAGGACTGTTGACTACAACATTTGCACAGCTCCTCTAAATTCCACATAAAGAAAAATTATACTAGCTGCACAGGAAAACCAAAACTCTAAGAAACAGATGATGTAAAGGCTACGAGTCTTGTTATCACTCCCAACAGGATATTTTGTACCAGCATTTTAGTCAAAGAGAGGATGTGTTCCAGGCAACAGTATATCTTTCATTTCAGAATATTAAATTGTAAAAACTGAGTAAGGCTATAGAAATGGGATTAATTTTCTGTTGTCATGCTTATTCAGAAAACATGCTCCCTTGCCACCCACAGGAGTAGAGAAGTTAATATAGATGGCAACAAGGCAGACCTTACACTACTGTGAACTCACTCCCCAAACTGCATTTAAGACTCCATTTCAGAAAAAATGATAGGTTAGGTTGCAGTGTTTTATCCAGCTGTAAGAAATCCAGAAGAAAAGGCACAACAGGAAGAAATAAGAAAGTGTCTTTACCCTTTTATCCTATCACAGACCCTCTGGATGTGATGTGTGTTCTTTGGATTCTCTGACTTCCAAAGCATAGCCATAAGCAATGCATAACCTCTTTACAGTAGTAATAGTCTGTTTAAAAAAAATCATAACATTGCTCACAAATATTTTGACATGATACCTATCTAATTTCAAAGTAATTGGGCACAAATGTGTCCTGAATTTCACCCTCTGTTCAGACAAATTGAAATAACATCTTATATTTGAAATGGAAAAAAGAGCATACAGATGGCAGCATTCCAGATTCTCCAAATGAAAGAAAATTTATGTTTCTGAAATTGTCATCTACATGCTAAGGGGAAGTAAGAGGTTTTAAAGCAACTTGGGGTCTCTCCCATTAGGGAAAGATTCTCAACATTAATAGGTAGACGCACAATTTGTACTGAAGATGAGTAGAAATTTATTTGGTTTAAGAAGAAAAAGGAAAAGGGGACAGAACCCAGTAAATGGACTAAACTCTCTACAGATTTCATCTTCTATATATGAGCTTGAGTCATATCCTTTTCTAGTAGGCTCTTTTTCTTGACATGCATGCTTAACTGGTTAGGTTTGATTGTCGTGATCCGGAAAAGTATTAAATGGATATGAAGTGACAAAGGTGATAGCTTGCAGCATATGGGGAACTGGATATGCCAAAACAATTAAGTAACAATGATTCAAAATCCTGCCAGAGAAAACTAGTGAAAAAATAATTGGGATTAAATTGCATAATAAGCAATAATTGGAAAACTGCCAAGGTGAAATATTTTTTAGAAAGGTAGAAGAGAAGATTCTGCACAGACTATCCTGGACAATTTTTTTTCAGTTTACTGGCTACAAGAAGGCACAAGTTCAGAGTATTTAAGGAATTTCTACACAACAGTATATTGTGCAGTATATGCAGGTATATGTCTCCTTATAATTCACAAAACCTAGTGCTTTTCAAGTGTCAGTCTTAAAGAATAGCTTCAGTAAGACCAACATGCTTACAGTGAGCTTTCTGGTGTGCAAGTGAGTTGGTAGCTGAGTTTTTACCGCTCAATAAAAGTTGCCTGTACAGTGGACACTCAAAGTAGGGAAATGCATGCACAGCTGCATAAATAATAAACAAGTATCATTTCAGGACCTAAGTACACCCTTTATTCTGCATTTCCTCTTTCATTCTATTCTTGCATGACTGGTTGTCTCAACTGGCCTGTGTTATCAGAAGTGAGTGGAAACAGCAGGAGTCACTGTAATCTTGTTGTGGTTTAAGCCCAGTAGGTGAAACACCACCCTCGCTCAGTCCCCCATCTTTTCCCCTCCACCCTGTTGGACTGGGGAGAAGAATCAAAGTAAAACTTGTACGTTGAGACAAGTGCAGTTTAATAATTGAAAATTAAATAAAAGACAACAACAACAACGACAACAACAACAACAACAACAACAATAATAATAATAATAATAATAATAATAATAATAATAATAATAATAATAATAGTTGGAGTGTGGCACTGGCTGTTGTTCTTTTTCCCCAGGACTGAGATTGATGAGAGGCTGTTTTCTCGTGTTCAGACTTGGTTGTTCATTTTTTCCTTACTTATTACATATATACATATATTCTTTCCTTATCTATTACATACATACAGAGTACAAGAAGCTACATACACTAAGATAGAGAGGTGAAAAATGGCTAAGAACCTCTTCAAGGTCCTTTATATGACTATTTGTCCAATAATCAAATGCCACCTAAGCTATTTTTCTTAGTGACCCAATGACCTGACGCCTGTGTGCTGCACTGAGGAATTCTTTATCCAACCACTCATTATTATCCAAAAAACTTCTTAGAAGAAGATGAAGAAAGAAGGAGGAGAAAGGGACAATGCCCTAAATCCTTCATATTGTCTCTTCATTTCTAATATAGCTTAAACCCTAAACTCTAACTTTCTTATCCACTGACTTAAGAAAACTCTAACTTACACACTCACATTCCCAGTTTCTCTACTTAACAGCTGTCTCCATGGTGTTATGTGAAACTCACTGCTCTTTTGCATGTCAGAGCCAGGCATCACAGATAAGTGCACATATTCAGTACCTCTGACCCCAAGAAATAATGTTGTACAAAAAAACAAAGGATGCAAAATGCAATTGCTTACTGTCCAGTG
The DNA here is from genome assembly GCF_049639895.1 of Pseudopodoces humilis. Taxonomy (NCBI): domain Eukaryota; kingdom Metazoa; phylum Chordata; class Aves; order Passeriformes; family Paridae; genus Pseudopodoces; species Pseudopodoces humilis. Next base: position 22,625,737 of record NC_142203.1, on the reverse strand, counting down.
ACAGATTCCAGACTTCCCCTGAACTGAGGTTAGACACTCTTCTGGGTGACTGCCTCCTGTTCATGTACCAGGCTCAAATATTCCTTTGCCCACTTTGGGTCACAGTCCTGGCTAAGCTCCCTCCTTGTTCATTTTTTTGTATGTACTTCCTCACTGGCAGAGCATAAAATCACTTTAAAAAGTCCTTGATTAAATAGGACTTATCAAACCCCCAAAATATTAGTGTGTTATCATCATTCTCATTCCAAATCCAAAACACAACACTGTAACGGCTACAAAGAAATTAAGTCTACCCTAGCTGAAACCAAGACACCTGTATATGTATGGTATAAAGAGCTTCTGAAAGCAAAAAGAGATGTTTGAGGAATTCTCAAAGCTGAATGCATTGAAATATAGTTCCAGATGGACTAGGATTTCTGAAACTGCATGTGATGCAGATAGATTTCTGAAATGTCAAATTAAATCACATCTTTTGATGTTAGCAAGTGAAAATAGTCTTGGAACTACTAGTCTACATGCAACAAGTCTAAATTTTTTTCTTTAACTAAGTCTCAAAAGGCAAGAAAGTATCTGTCATAGACAATTACATTCTGAATACTGACAACTTACTTAAGAAAAAAAGCTTGCTAAAATATTCAGAATATTGAAAATCATGTGGTTAGAAAGACCACAAGAAGAGTAAGTAAACCATTTCCACCATGGACTTGGAATAAACTGTGGAGACTGTAAGCAATTACAATTTCAACCAACTACCTGAAATTATGTTTCTAGAAAGAGGAAATTAAATTATTAAATCTATATCTATATTATTAAATCAGTGTTGGGTGTCTCTCTTTTTTCTTCCAAGCTGTTTATATCACCCACTCCCACTGACTGTGTTGAAACTTCTAACAAGTTTTTACCTTGTTATGCTGTCTGCTGAGGTATTTTGTGAAGTCAGAACAATATCTGTGTGTTTATAATGTTTGAGAGAGATTTAATAGCATGTTGATGCTCTGCATTTTGTCAAGTTCACTCTCACTCAGTGGTTACCCACAATTCAAGGTCATAAGCATCCATAAGACAGTGCAGAAAAAATGCCAAGATTTCTTACTTAGTTCAGATTTCCTACACTTTAACAGATTAGAGAAATCCTCAAACCACAATTCTGGGAACCACATCATAGAAAAGAAGTAAAGAACACAGGAAAATCATGTATTGTGTCTTGTGTCACCAAATCCAATATAGGTATGTATGTGGGTATGTGTATAAGGGCAATGGGAATTTGTGCATGAGAGAGAGATAAGGGGCCAAATAACAATAAAGCACTCAAAAACTTATTTATTGGAAAAATAACTTCCAATTTCCTATGTATATCCATACAGATATCTGTGGTTAAATCTGTATTTATGAAGTGATCTGATAATATTAGTCTCATAGACAATATGCTTTATTTCACAGAAAGGCAGTGTTAGGGATGCACACAGAGTGTCTGGGTAGTGTGGTTTTATTCTGTACCTGAGTGGTCTCTGCATTTTCTCTGTATCTCACAGTATGTCCCTGGTAACTCACCCTAATTAATTGTTCAAGGTGTTATGAAAATTTTGGTTTTATAGAGAAAGAAACTTTAGTAAACATAGAGTGAGCCTTGTTAAACTTACTGAGAACCCAAAAGGATTTTCTTGCATTTGATCTTCACAGTACAATTAAATTAATATAGCTAAGTTTAATGAGACAATTATTTTTGGCAGGATAGCAAGCGTGTTTGTTTGACTCATGTTTCTCTTATATATAAGTAAAAAATTACTAGTATTTCTACCACAGATTGTTTTTTACTACTGTAATATGTTCCCAGTGAATTATTATTTGAGATTTTCAAGTAAATTCTAGATGTGTTGCACAGATGGTCCTAATGGGAAGGGGCCAGTGTGAATAATTTTATAGCAATGCCTCTCAGAAAGTAATTTTAAGGAAAAAATATCATTCTGTACATCCTGAAGGACTACATGAAGCTGCAAGTGGAGGTGCTGCAAAGTAGGCATGCAGTATCATGGCCAGGGAGCTGAGAGAACACAACCCTCTTTTTGCTTCCGCAAGGCACTAGGGACTGGTGTGCTTGGTGCTGCTTTACCCACAGCCTCCTGGTCCTCTGAGTCACACCTCCTGGAGGAGGACAAGCAAGGCAGCAGCTCAAACTGCAGTTTCATGTGTGTTCACCATGCAGGTTCACCATGAGGCTGCTGCTGTTGCCTGTTTTTCCCATGCTAAGGTGACCCTACTCCAAACACTGTCCTGCATAATTCTGCTGTAAAAACCTAATAATGCTGGCTTTCTGTGAGACAATGTGACCTCCAGTGAACTGAAACACTGGAGCTGAAAAATGGATAGCATCCTGCAGGGAGCTGGATATATCTACGATGTCAGGCAAAGGCATTACTGGATTCACCTTTGTAAATTAACATTTACTAAAGACCTCAAACTGGAGGAGAAACATCAGTTTCAACTGGCTAGGATGCTCATAGTCTTGACATTAAAAACTGTGTATCAGACTAGGCTGGGAAGAAGAGGCCCATCAGGACGGTTTTCAAAGCTTTAGTTATTAGTTAAACATGCTGACATTCCTGCTAGGAAAATCCTATCAAATAATTTAATAGGGAAAAACAACAGTTAATGAAAGTGCAATTAATCTGGGCATGGTTTCACTAAATGCCAGGCAGTTTAATAAGAGGACAGCAAATGTCACAAAGTGATGATGAATCCATGATGGCATTTTCTCAGGCTAGAATTATTTGTGTTTCCTCCCCTCAATTCTGCATAACACTTACTGTATTCAATGCATAACCAGAAGAGAAAAAAATGGGGAAAATTTGTCGAGACCCACAAGCAGCAACGTGCATTTGATGTGCTCCACTGACAAGAAAATGAAAGTCAAGTAATGTGCCACATAAGAAGCTCATAAATTAATAACAGTCAGTCTCTAAATCTCTAACTAGAAGTTTCTTGTCAGTTGTGGACAATTCCAGTACATCTTTGTATGAATTTTATTATTATTGGTTTATTTATTTTTTTAAACTCAAATAGGAGTGAAACCATTCAAGCAAATCTGTCAACAAGTTTTCTCAAGTTTTAGTTTTTGGCTAAACAACTGAAAGCAATACTCCTTATCCTTGAATTTGCTCAGTTTTCGGCCTCTTACAGTTAGGGAGTAAAAGGCAATTTCACTATGCAAAACAAACCCAGTGATTCTATCATTTTGGGGCATTATCAAGCAAGCAAAAAAGTAATGAAATGCAGTAGGTTTATCAAATATTGGCATTGTGTTTGATAATTCAATATTTGGAAAAAAAACTACAAATACAAAGTAGAAAAAATGTCCTTTTATTAGATCCTTTTCAACACATTGAAAAGCATTAAACTGACAGCCCTTCATCTTTAAAAAGGCACAGATTTCAGCCATCTTATCAGGCAAGGCTAAGGATATATAATTCTAAATAAAAGTCTTTCAGTACTTTGAGAAATCCTTTGGCTCAAAATTATTTTTTTTTTTACTTTGTGTACAGAAGTACAAGAGTTTGTCAAATTCTCTGCAAAAATCTTATTAGTTATCACAAAAAGTGTATTCACTACAGACTTACTTGACTTCTCATATATGGGAAAAAATTTACTTTGTCAAATTTTGTTCTTCAAAAAGGTCTTTTAGTTGAGTTAAATGTCTGTTTTGTGCAAAAGAATGACCACACATCAGCTTGGAGTGATTGCACAGTAGTTACTTAGCCTGGCAAATGGCAGCAAAATGTCACCTGAAATGAAAGACGCACAGCCCTAGGCTTATCACAGAAAGTGCAGATGATTCATGTAGCATCGTAAATAAATAACATAGGTTTAGTGTTAAGGTAGGTTTAACAGTAGGGGTTCTCTTTTCACCACCAGCTCATTTCAAAGCACCCATAATAGAAGCTTTACTTGGTGACAGTGACATGAAGCAAGATAAAGTATCCTGTGTTTAATGCTCATATTTCAAGGTCACGGAGTGTTACATTCCAAGTGAACATGCAGAAACTCAATCAGATAGGACCTGCATTAATGGATCATCAAAATATTGATAGTAGATTCTCTTCCCTGCCTGTGGGGAATGTTTAGCCTGGCTAGTAATTATGCAGGGTAGGAGGGGGGTTGTGGGTTTGGAGAGACGTGTCAATCATGATTTGTCTAATTTGTCACCAAAATTAGGGGCAATTATTTGGCAATGGAGCTTAAATCCAGGATTTTTAGATAGTCAAAGCTCTTACTGACTGATCTCAGTGATCAAGTTTATATATTTACAGTGCATAGCCAATGAAAAAACATTTTCTATTCCTACAAGGGATGCAAGATAAGCATCCACTTTAATTGAGAAAAATCTCTGTGATTTTTGCCTAATAGGTATGAACTTCAGATCCACTTGTTTTTTGGGGTTTTTTTTCTAAATTTGGTACTAAGCCTGAGGTTTTAATCCTAAGCATATATTGGTTGCTCAGGAGGGCGCACTGGTCCAGAGAGAAAGCAGTGATGGAATACTGAGAGAAACAAAACAAGGAAATTTTTCTTTTCAGCTTATGGCTACTATTGACCAAGTCCAACATTTTCCCAAAAGCAGGTTAAGGCAGTTGGCTTAACTGAACTGGTTCTGAGTGTTGATCAGACTGTTTGCTACAGAGCAGCTGCCAGTACTTATTTAGGATGTAAAATGCCCAGGTGAGAGAATGCAACAAGTACAGAATCGTCTTTTGTATTTCAGATATTTGTACAATTTATCCTTACAAAAAACAATATCTTATATGCGAGTATTAAAATAACATTTACTGTCCATTCAGATTTTTTGTTCCCTGAATATTCTTGTAAGTCTGTGCTTGGTAACACAGGTACTTCTGTTCAGCAATTATGAGTGTTTTTACTTTATCAATGGTCATACTATGTTGGGGCAAAGAGGTTAAGAATATGGGCTTAGTAAAAATCTATTATCCTTAAACTCAATTATTTCTGCTAATCTTAGAATTTATCAAAATCTTAAAACCTCTGAAGGTTCATTAGAAACACTTGGTCACCAAATGTTAAATGTTTTTCCCCACTTTCCACTGTTTGGTGAGTACCTTTGTGTAAGCTTCTCATCCTTCAGATAGGGAGTTTGGAATGCTGGATTCTGTCCATCTTCAAGGCTTCTAAACAAAAAAAAAACCAGACTGTCTCCAGGCAGTAATTTCTTATCAGGCTTACAGAAATATCTCAGATATAGAAGACTAAGAGACTTCAGAAATTTTCTGCTGTGGCACAGAAGGTTGTGGAAAGCCACTTTTTGTTCACTGACATAAAAGGCTTGAATATCTTTTAAATTTAAACCAGTAGAACAGGTTTAACTATGTAAAATTTCTAAAATGCCAGATGAAGTGCCCAGATGATTTTCTGCAAGGCCATCTGTCTTAACTGAAGTTTTCCTTCCTTTGTTCATAAATTCCATCAGCAATAAAACATCTTTCAAAAACCAATTACTTTTTCACTTAGGATAATGTCACAAACTAACTCTTCTTTCTGTAATGTTTGTGCAATAGTAATCTCTTTTCTTTCTATCGTGATTGTGGATAAGGCACTGGGATATTAAATTCTGAAATTTATCATTATATTCTATATTCTAATAGGAAGACCTTATGAAGACTTAATTACATGACTCTGTCTCAAATTTATGAGTTGTCAACTGCCTTGGAGCAGAAATGAAAATTTTCCCTAGAACTTTGTATTCCTAAAAATTGATACTGAACTGCTATCCTGAAACTATGTCTATTTATAAATCTTCACTTATAGACTTATTGATGATTGTTTTGTAGATATCTTAAAAAATTGGTCTGACAATGATTTGGAAACCTACAGATGATCAGTAGGGCCTTGTCGTCTGACATAGGTCTGCTTGCCTGATGTGGGAAACAAATTCCAGCAGATGGAAGGCACTCAAGAAAATTGTGGACATTTAGGAATACAATTACAGCTGAAATGAGAAAATTCTGTTTTGGTTTTTAATCTCAGAATTAAACAAGGAATGAAACGGTCACGACTTCTGGGACAGAATTATCTAAAGAAAAATCTTGTAACAATATCCCTTCCTGGGGCAGAAAAAAACTGAGTGAAAACAGGAGTAAATTGAAAGCAGAGACATCTGGAGAAAGGGAATTTAAGAAGAGAACTGTAATCACAGCTGAACTGCAAGGGAAATCAATCCTGAAAGAAAGATCTTATAATAAATGTTGTAGGAAGATAAGGGAAGCATATAGGGTAAGGATGGAAAAGCCATCTTAAAGCAGTCACTCTCTACTCTTAAAAGTGGAAAACAGAAGAGTCTTACCGTGGAAAGCTTGTGATCAGAGACTATCTCAAAAAAAAGAAAGATCTTAGTACCTTTTACTAGCTTCACTCGAAGTTAATGACACCATAGAACTGAAATCAAATCAGGAGTCATAATCAGTTCAGTATTATTTTACCAGGAGTTACTTGAATCATTTGGCTGCAGTGTCAGGTTAGACAATATTCGGTGAAAAGCTCTGAAAATGTAGAGGTTTGAAAAGTCTTTGAAACTTCCCTTTGTCTCTCTTTTCTGAACCATATAAATCACATCAGTAAGACATAAACAGAGCTGTAATTTCTTTCATTATTTGTTTGTTGAAAGTGCATCTCTCCTCTCCTATTCCAAAACAAACACCACTTCATAGACTATCTAAAAGGTTTTTCTAGTGTATTAAAAATCATAACATTTCCCATAAGTAAGAAATTTATAAAATATGGATCAAGTCATTAGTTGACATAAATTCTTGCAGCTTTTCTGACTTCACTAAAGATAGTTCATGTGTAAATAATATTAGGGTCTACATGTTTCAAAAATGCTCTGCTGTGAACAAAACAACGTGAAAACTGAAGAATAATTAGAGAAAACTTAGTCCAGTGTGCCATTGATCATATAATAACACACAAGTAAGGGTTAAGACTTAATCTTTGAGTTTGTTCAGCCTGGCCCTGAAGATGAGGGTAACCCAGGTTCTTGTTACTAGATCCTTTGGGGTAGATTAGACTGAAACAACACTGTATGACTGGAGTTTATAAAAACATATATGAAGGATTTCTTTTAGAAAAAAATTGGTTGCAATGGAAAGTATGTAGCCATTTTGGTGATTAGTAGCGATAGTAATATAAGAATATCAAAGTACAAAAAATGTCCCATTGGAAAATGTGTGAGAAGGCAGGCAGGCAGGGAGGAAGGCAGGAAGGAAGGCAGGAAGGAAGGAAGGAAGGAAGGAAGTGGCGGAAGGAAGGAAGTGGCGGAAGGAAGGAAGTGGCGGAAGTGGCGGAAGTGGCGGAAGTGGCGGAAGTGGCGGAAGTGGCGGAAGGAAGGAAGGAAGGAAGGAAGGAAGGAAGGAAGGAAGGAAGGAAGGAAGGAAGGAAGGAAGGAAGGAAGGAAGGAAGGAAGGAAGGAAGGAAGGAAGGAAGGAAGGAAGGAAGGAAGGAAGGAAGGAAGGAAGGAAGGAAGGAAGGAAGGAAGGAAGGAAGGAAGTGGCGGAAGGAAGGAAGTGGCGGAAGGAAGTGGCGGAAGGAAGTGGCGGAAGGAAGTGGCGGAAGGAAGGAAGGAAGGAAGGAAGGAAGGAAGGAAGGAAGGAAGGAAGTGGCGGAAGGAAGGAAGTGGCGGAAGGAAGGAAGTGGCGGAAGGAAGGAAGTGGCGGAAGGAAGGAAGTGGCGGAAGGAAGGAAGGAAGTGGCGGAAGGAAGGAAGGAAGGAAGTGGCGGAAGGAAGGAAGGAAGGAAGGAAGTGGCGGAAGGAAGTGGCGGAAGGAAGTGGCGGAAGGAAGGAAGGAAGGAAGGAAGGAAGTGGCGGAAGGAAGGAAGGAAGTGGCGGAAGGAAGGAAGGAAGTGGCGGAAGGAAGGAAGTGGCGGAAGGAAGTGGCGGAAGGAAGGAAGGAAGTGGCGGAAGGAAGGAAGTGGCGGAAGGAAGGAAGGAAGTGGCGGAAGGAAGGAAGGAAGGAAGGAAGGAAGGAAGGAAGGAAGGAAGGAAGGAAGGAAGGAAGGAAGTGGCGGAAGGAAGTGGCGGAAGGAAGGAAGGAAGGAAGGAAGGAAGGAAGGAAGGAAGGAAGGAAGGAAGGAAGGAAGTGGCGGAAGGAAGGAAGGAAGTGGCGGAAGGAAGGAAGGAAGTGGCGGAAGGAAGTGGCGGAAGGAAGGAAGGAAGTGGCGGAAGGAAGTGGCGGAAGGAAGTGGCGGAAGGAAGTGGCGGAAGGAAGGAAGGAAGGAAGGAAGGAAGGAAGGAAGGAAGGAAGGAAGGAAGGAAGGAAGGAAGTGGCGGAAGGAAGGAAGGAAGGAAGGAAGGAAGGAAGGAAGGAAGGAAGGAAGGAAGGAAGGAAGGAAGGAAGGAAGGAAGGAAGGAAGGAAGGAAGGAAGGAAGGAAGGAAGGAAGGAAGGAAGGAAGGAAGGAAGGAAGGAAGGAAGGAAGGAAGGAAGGAAGGAAGGAAGGAAAGAAAAGAAAGAAAGAAAGAAAGAAAGAAAGAAAGAAAGAAAGAAAGAAAGAAAGAAAGAAAGAAAGAAAGAAAGAAAGAAAGAAAGAAAGAAAGAAAGAAAGAAAGAAAGAAAGAAAGAAAGAAAGAAAGAAAGAAGAAAGAAAGAAAGAAGAAGAAAGAAAGAAAGAAAGAAAGAAAGAAAGAAAGAAAGAAAGAAAGAGAAAGAAAGAAAGAAAGAAAGAAAGAAAGAAAGAAAGAAAGAAAGAAAGAAAGAAAGAAAGAAAGAAAGAAAGAAAGAAAGAAAGAAAGAAAGAAAAGAAAGAAAGAAAGAAAGAAAGAAAGAAAGAAAGAAAGAAAGAAAGAAAGAAAGAAAGAAAGAAAGAAAGAAAGAAAGAAAGAAAGAAAGAAAGAAAGAAAGAAAAAGAGTAGAATGATGTCGGCACTCAGGGATCCCACAATGAGACTTGATTAATGTGAAATGATGGCCAGAGTGACCATGCACTTTTCTAAGTGGTGTTTGAAGTCTTGATACATTGGGGGTGAAGGAGGCCCCGAAAACAGAAAGATGAGATAATAAAGGTTCAGGTTTAAGTGGACAGGTATATCCCCTGAAGGAGAGCTTTCAGTCTTCAGTGGAAAGCCCTAGAAATGAGGCTGGGGGAGATCCAGGGTCTCTGATGATTTATGGCTCCTCCTAAGGCATGACAGCTTCCTCTCACATCAGGGTAGTGGAGCCAGTTCTGATCCATCAGAAGGGATGAAAACCCTCAGGGCTATGTGTGAGTTTCCCAAGTGAATGTGACCTTCCACAAGGCAGGGTAAGGGATGACAATCAGCATTGTAAAAACCTCCTTGTGTCCTCTGGTAGTGGGTGTTCACTGCCTCTGTCTTAAGGGGACTGCTACCACATACTCAAAAACTCACCTCCTCCTCCTTGAGGTGCAGGGGGAGGGTTAAACCTGACCTCAGCTAATCACCCTGCTCTCCACTTATGGACGATTGCTTTGCGTCATTAACCATTAACATTTCAGTCTCTCTCAAAACTGTTAGTTAAGACACTTAAATTTATGGATTATTGAAAGTTTCATCTTGGGAACTTACATGGGAAAAGTATTGCAATGAAATTACAGATGATATCATGAATGCTCAAGGTATTAGAGATTACAGGAGAGAAATTTTCAGCTTCCCTACGTTCCCCTCAAAACATGCACCCTAATCATACAGACGCAATACTTTGGTTTTTGTAACTGATCAAAGAGCTAAGAGAGATGCAATCCAATGCGCTTATTTTCGCAGACAATTTACACATATTTTTCTGCTTTCCATATTCTTATAAAATGGATGCCATTGTTCTTGACATTCACAGTTACAACAGGCTTATACAGCACTGCATACAACTACCATTAAATTCTTAAAAAATATTTGAGATTCTTAAGGCTAAGATCTTCAAAGCTAACAAAAAGTCTGTCCAAATTCTGTAATCCACTGCAGTTTATTGTTCACAGTTTCAAGTGTAATATATGTAAAAGTTAAATCCTAATTCCACCTCCAGACTTTTTTCAGATCCCACTGCTTTACATTTATGTTCCAATGCTTTGAACTTTCACCTCAATCCTTTAATGAGAGGTAATCAGCAAACATCATCCCTGAAACATCAAGAGGTTAAAATACATAACTAAATGAAGAAAAAATAATTATGAACACTTTTACATAAGCCATGATAAAGTATTTCAGTCCTACTTCTACTCCTAATGCAGGAAATAGGCATTTATTGGTAGTCATGTTTATGTGTATCAGGTGAAAAACCATAAAACTTAAAAAACTTTAAGTGAAAAAACTTGTAAATGGCCTGAAGCTAGGATTTAATCTGAATGGCCACCTTGCCGACAAGCTTAATGAATAAAATATTCTCAAGCATAAGGTCAAGTAAATAAGAAGAGAGAAAAAATTTGTAGCAAAGTTCTTGCTACGCAAACTTATTCTAAATTGCAAACTTAGCAATTACAATCAACAGTTTTGAAAGCCTGGTAGAAATCTGTCCACTTTTTGCTAGACAAATAAAAAATAATTGTACAGGTTTATAAGAATGAAAGGATTTCAAGAATATTGATCTGAGGGATTATACATAAATAGGAAAGGAATGCTCCAAGGTAAAATGTGATTTTTTTTTTTTTCCTAAGAATTCTTCTTGTTCACATTTCTGTTACAATGCTGCTACATTAGGTTTTCTCTTACTGAAATATTACACATACAGAAGGAAGAAAGAGACCTTGGGATGTGGACAATTTGCCTACTTTTAGTTCTATTAGTATAATTAGACAGGAGAATCAGTGACACTGCAGCTAAAAGCTAGAAATGAACTAACCATCACTTTATCTTCTGTTGCCATGGACTACATGATGAACTCTGCAGTGACCTAAATTTATTACAGAATAGTGCTCGTTGCTGCTGTACTAAGCACTCCATTGCAATTACAGCACATTAGCCAGGAGAGTGAATCTCTAGGGAAAATGTCTAGTCTTTTAATCAAGCAGTAGAAAAGTCAGAGTGAACAAAAAATTACACTGCTGTATATATCTGCAGTCAATCTGTAAATGTACATCTAACAGCCATCTTAATTCTGCCCAGAAAACATTTCTATTATATACAGGGGTCAGGACTGTACAGTTCACTCACTTAATCTTTTCTGTACTTCAGTGAATTTTTTCCTATATTATATTCTCAACCTTCCTGAACTTTGTTGAGAACACCAGAGAATTAAAATAACCAGTCTTAGGATTTCACCTTTAGACTGACCTATTTCAAATTAGAATAATCCTTTTTTTTATTATTTCACTGGTGTATGTCACAAGTCTGAAGATGTGGGGAAAGCACACTGTGAGCTGAACACTCGAAGATAGGCACAATTTTCTTGAAAACAGCTTTTAACATTTAATGGGATCTGTAAAGCTCGCTTTACAAATATTCTGAAATCAGATAAGTCATTCATTTGTTCTAATGGATAAAACAAAAGCTTTTGTAAACAGAGTGTTTCAAAACATTACTAATTAGTTTTCAAAAAAGAAACTGTCATTGCAGTAGCAATAGCTGAATGTGCTGAAGATTTAAAAAATACTAATTTGAATTGCAGAAAAAAATAGGTCATGAAATTTCAGGTATATCTTAAACTCTGCCTATGGGCTGGGTAAAGGAGGAAGATCTCAAGCTCTTTTTACTTCTATTCAAATGAACAAAAGAATCCCTAATGTTTTCAGGGAAAGCAGGAGCAGGTACAGAGGTGATTCACATGACCCAACCTCAAAAACCTGTCAGAGACACCAAAGCCAGGAATTTCACTCACTCTGAGCTACCTGTAATGTAACTGCAGAGGGCTGGTCACCTCCAAAGTTCTAGTCAGCACTGTGCAGCTCTGAATCACCATCTGAATGCACCTACAAATTCTATTTTTCCTGAATAAGATATTATTTAAGAGAAATTAGGATCTCAGCTTGGGTACCTAATGTTAGATGCCTGAAGGTGACTGATGCAAATTTTCTCTGTGTTCAGTGAAAAGAAGGGAAATCAAAAAAATGAGTACCTCTCATAGCAGAGAGAATTTTGAAAATAAAAGAATTTTGAAAACCCATCTGTAAGTCAGGTTTCTTGATCACTTGTCTGGATAAGAATTTGCAGAGCTGCAAAATCAAAGGGTTCATTCTTGTTTTTCTCATTCTCCTCTTTTAAATGTACATGAGAACATGCTATAAACACAGCAGTAAAAGAATGTGTATGCAGAACAAAATAATTTATCTCCCAACAACTTTCCTACTCTTTTGCATTGTGAATTCAGAGCCATCACCCAGGGAAAGTCCTAGTTACATACCTTTGTGACTCCAGTAAATAACTGACTTACATTTTCTGAAGGAGCTCAGTTCCACACGACTAGTAGAATTATATTTGTGACTACAACACCTTTTATGAACTGTCAGTTCTGTTGATAAAATAAGAATTAAGAATGAGATACTGTACACTTGTGCCGTTCATTTATGATTCTCTCCATTCATCTATTTCTTCAACAGCTATTAAAAGCCTTATAATAATATTTCACAGTAAGCACTCTGTGGTATATTCTGTGAAATATATGGGTCACTGAAACACCTTCTAAAAGGTGGAAAAATATATGTCACACGCATTCTGGTGAATTGTAGACATTACAGGCTCATCTCTTTGCAATCTATTTCTTCCCATTAGTGTTTTATGCCCTAAACAGAGAGAATTTTGAGGGCATGTCAGAAATACATATGAAAAACGCAGAGGGGATTGTACCCATATCTTCAGACTGAATAATGTGCAAAACCTAAACTATTTAGCACAGAGAACTGATAATACTCTTTAAGACTTACTGTATCTGAACTGTCTGCATTTTCAGAACACCTTAAAAAAATGTTACCTCAGATATTTATAAGGTGTAGCTGGTATGTTGCATGACATTTCCCTTCCCAACACATTCTTCCCATATGCATGGAATAAGAATTGTGGAGAACTTGAGGCAATCAGCCAGAAGTAAACCTGCAACACTGTTGTCAGAAGCTCAAAGAAAGATTGGATAACTGGAATAGAGATGTAAAACATTTCCTGGAGTGTGAGCAGAGTTTTAGAGAAAGAAATCTGGGTTGTTTGAAGACAGAGCTAAAAAAAAATAAAAAATTCTATCTAACAGATACAAACAAGTGAAGGGGGAAAAAAAAAGAAAAGTAAGTTTACTGAAAGCAGAGAGTCACAAATGACATCTTCTCACAGTAGAAATTAAGAAAATAAAATGAGTTCAGGAAGAGATTGACAAGTGCAGTTGTCTCTGCAAATAGCATTAGAAATCAGAGGTTAAAGTCAATTCACTAATTTAACAACAGCACTCACATAATGCTTGGCACATTTAGATAATTTTCCTTCTTTAAAGGGAGTCACAATTACATTTTCAATCTCACTGAAGCTTTGTGATGTAGAATAATAAAATTCCATTGCACAAATGGTTTCAACACGGCATAAAACAGGACAATAATTTTCTATGCTATCATTTAGCTCCAAACATCACCTGGAATTCTTAACATCCTCTAATAAATTTAACATTTCTCCATAGAACTGTATTTGTAGGAACAGTCAAAATTAAGGAGAAGTAGTAAAGCAGATCTCTCCTTCTTGGTACATTTCACATTTTCACATTTTATAAGATAGAAAACCTTAAAGTAAAAAAAGAAAGCATGAAAACATTTAAGCCTGTAAAAATACCTGTTTCATTGTTGTGGAGCTAAACATATATGTACACTTGCGTATAAGTGCATTCAACAACATAGATTATTTTTTTTCTGGTACATTTTATTAATCCTTACTTATAGTTGAAAGCTACTTTACTCTTAGGAGAAAAGCTTCAGAGAATTCAGAGGAGCTGAGCTTGCTGGTTTTACTACATTCAACATCTCAAAATGATTATAATGATGACTACACTCTAGTTGCTTGATGGGAACATTTGGCAGTATAGTAATTCCCCTGCTGTTATTATTTGATGTGCTTTCATGATTATTTGTATGAGGACAAAGCACTATAAAAGGGTTAGATATAAGCAGGCACCTACATCAGCCCACACAGAAAAAGATTCTTAAGATGCCAGTAAAAGAAAGGGAATATATAAAGGCTTATATACTTCTCAGTCTAATTTATTTTTTCAAGTTTTATTATGGCATATAAAAGAGCAATCTGGGGTGAGATGGAGGCCAACATATAGAAAATAATTGTGGTTTTGGCACTCTTTTTCAAGTACTGCTAAATGTTTTGGAATTGCTTTGATGCTACAATCATATTTTAGAGCTGTATTACGTGTATCAGTAATACTCAGAAGGATTTGTTCTGTCACTTCCTTTTCTCCATCTTCCCATTCAGAATTATAATTCTGGCTCAAGGAAATTAGATCATCTCAATTACAGAATCACAGAATGGGTAGGATTGGAAGCTATGACAAGGTCATAGTCCAACCTTGCTCAAATAAGTCCCCTAGAGTACATTACTCATAAATGTATCCAGACAGCTTTTGAATAGCACCAGAGAAGGAAACGTCACAACCCTTCCGGACAATTTGTTCCAGTGCTTAGTCATCCAATAAAGTAGTTCTTCCTCATGTTCAAGTGGAACATCTTGTGGTCCAGTTGCCACCCATTGTCTTTTGTGTTGCTCAGCATCATTACAGAGAGTTTGGCTCCATCCTGCTGCCACTCAGCCTTCAGAAACTTTGGTAAGGTCATCTCTCAGTCATCTCTACTCCAGGCTAAACAGGCCCAACTCCCTCAGCCTCTCCTCATAAACAAAGAGCTCCAGTCTCCCTTTGTAGCCCTTCACTGGACCTACTTCAGGATCTCCAAGTCTCCCTTATGCTGCACCCAGAGCTGGACAGAGCACTCCAGGTGACATCTAACCAGGGCTAAAAAAGAGGGTCAGGATCACATCCTCCAAACTCCTGGCAGTGCTCTTCCAAATGCAGCCCAGGATCCCATCAGCATTCTTGGCTGCAAGGACACACTGCTGGCTCATGTAAAGCTTGCTGTCCACCAGGACTCCCAGCTCCTTCTCCACAGAGCTGCTTCCCCACATGTTTGGCCTCCAGCCTGTGCTGCTGCACAGGATTATTTTTCTCTGGGTACAGGACCCTGCTTTTGCCTTTGCTGAATTTCAGAAGGTTCCTCTCTGCCCATCTCTCCAGGCTGTTGAGGTCCTTCTGAAGGGCTGCAGAGCCCTCTGGGGTATGGGCCACTCCTCCCAGCTTTGTGTTGTCAGTGAAACTGCTGAGCAGGTCTGTCGCTGTTGGACACAAAGCAGAATGGTGGATTCGGTCACAGCAGCCAGAATGAGATGCTGAGGAAAGCTTTATTCTCCAAACTTTTCAGCTTTTTATCGGGTATTACGATACAGGTTTAACATGATTGGTAAAAGGAACACCACCTCTCTGTCCCCTTGGTGAAAACACACTAACCACCGCTGTACAGAACTGTTTTGAGAAAATGAAATTGTTTACAAAGCTTGCTCCTTGAGCAAGAGACGCTCTCAAGAGACTTTCCCTTGGGAACAGATCAGCCACTGACAGGCTGGAACCCTCTCAGACTCAGAAAAATCAGGTCCACATCTGCCTCTTCATCCAAGTCACTGATGCATAAGCAAAACAAGAATGGGCCCAGTATCAACCCTTGGGGCACAGCATTAATGACTTTCATTTAGGAGCTGTGCACAACCCTCTAACATCCACCATTCAGCCACTTCTCCATACATCTCACTGTCCATCAGTGTAGCCAGTCCATGCTTCCTGAGCTTGCTTACGAGGACATCCTGGGAGACAGTGTCAAAAACCTTGCTGAAATTCATGTAAATATCCATGGCACTCCACTCAACTATCCAGGAAGTTGTCTAGTCATAGAAGACAATCAAGATGGTCAAGCACTATTTACCTTTGGCAAATCCATGTTGACTCTCTTGCTCACCTTTTCACCTTTCAGGTGCTTAGAGAGGGCCTCCAGAGTGCCATTTTACTGCCATTTCAGGGACAGAGGGGAGGCTGACTGGCTGGTGGTTTCCTGTGTTCTCTTTCCTACTGTGTTTGATAACTGAGGTGACATTTGCTTTCTTCCAGTCCTCAGGCACCTCTCCCAACTGTCACCTTTCAGAGGTGATTGTCAGTGACACTCCTGTGCCATCTGCCAACTCTCTTAGCACTCATGGTTATATCCCTTCCAGGGCCCATGGACTGGTGGATCTCAAATTAGAGATTAAACAGTCTCTAACCTGATCCACCTCAATCAAAGCAAAGTCTTCCTTCCTCCAAACCATCTCCCTGTCCTGTGGCTCAGGAATTCCTGAGAGTTGGCCATGTCAGTGAAGATTAATGCAGAGTAAGCATTCAGTATGTCTTCCTTCTCTGCAGCCACTGTTTCAAGGATCCCTGTCACATTTAGTTGTAGGCCACTGTTTTCTCTAGTATCCCTTTTGTTATCAATGTCTTGGAAGAAGGCCTGCTTGTAATCCTTGCCATCCTTGGCCAGATTTAGTTCTAGATAGGCCTTTGTCTCCCTCACTGCATTTCTGCATACTGCAAACACATCCCAATATTCATCCCTGGTTCCACCTCGTGTATTTCCTGCTTATGTCTGAGTTTTAATAGTAGTTCCTTGTTCATCCATGCCAGTCTCTTGTCCCTTTTGCTGTTTCTTGTCCATAGGGATGCAGCATTTTTGAGCCTGGAGGAAGCCACCCTTGAATATTAACCAGCTCTCTTGAAATGTTCTTCCCTCTAGGGTCTTTTCCTATGGTATTTTTTTCAAGAGTATCCCTGATGAGACTAAACCTAGCTCGTCCCATAGTCCACGACTCATTTGCTGCCTCGTTTCCTCCATAAAATATACTGAACTCCACAATCTCATGCTCACTACAGCCATGCCTGTCCCCAGACTTCACATCTATAACAAAACCTTCTTAGCATAAAGTTCAGCAGCACATCTTTTCTCAATGGGACCTCCATTAACTGTGTCAGGAAATTATAGTCAGTGCTTCCCAGGAACTTCCTGGCCTGTTTGTTCTTGGATGTGTTGTTCCTTCAGCTGATGTCAGGGTTGTTAAAGTCCCCATGAGAACCAGGACCAGTGACTGAAGCTGCTGCTACAGTTGTAGCAGGCCTCTTCTTCCTCCTGATCAGTTGGCCTGCAGCAAAAACTCACATGTCACTGTTGGTTAGTCTGCTTTCTAGCCCTAATACAGAAAAACCTCAATTTGCTCATCTTCTGCCTCTAAATCCTGCCATTTTTGTTCCTATACAGTGTACATTGTTATACAGGCACTTCAGTGCTTTCCAGCAGCTAACAGAACTCATCCTTTGATGCTTCTAGCATGTAGGTAGGTACTAAAATAGTCAGAAAACTGAGGCATAAAATAATTAAATTATTTCTTTAAAGCTGAAGTCTAAAAGGACTGGGAATTGGGCCAAAGTTTCCCACAAAACTGAGTTCTTATATTCTATCCACTAGACTATTCCTCATTGACTCCTATGTGGTTCTCTGTGGGAGTGATCAAGAGCTAAACCCTGGAAGATGCCTGGCTTTTGCACTGGAATTACTGCCAGAGATAATCTTCTTGAAAGACTACTTAACATGTGAGAAGACGACAACCTTATTAATTCCACAATGACTTTTTCCCTTTTGTACTTTAAAATTTTGTTGTTGATTCCCTACATAAGTTATCCCAGACCCTTCTGTGCCATGCAGCTTTCCATATTAGCTGACCAATACTTCATTTTCTTGCCCTACAACTATCACAGTCTCCTATCCATATAACAATTTCATTTTTAACCAGCCTCATACCTTCTGGGCACAGAGAGACTTCCTGCATTGCTTGATGGCACTTGCTAGAGTTCAAAAGA
Source organism: Pseudopodoces humilis (assembly GCF_049639895.1). Lineage (NCBI taxonomy): Eukaryota > Metazoa > Chordata > Aves > Passeriformes > Paridae > Pseudopodoces > Pseudopodoces humilis. The sequence continues at coordinate 22,607,831 of NC_142203.1, read as the reverse complement.
GCAATAATGTCAATATTACAAAAATAATACCCACATCTTTGTTTTTCAGCAAAGTAATGTTTATTCCTGTAACTGGGTTCAAACACATTTGGAAAGGTCAAAACTTGTTCCACAATGTTCAGACATTTTCTGAAGCATCCAAATCGCTATCAGCTTAACTAAGACCAGATATTTTTCTAGAATTCATTCAAATTATTGCTTCCTAGTCATTTTATGAAAACACACTGTACTGCAAAATTTTAGATGACGGTATTTTATTTTACTTTGGCACAGTTTATTGAAAGTCTGAGCATCAGTACATTTGCAAGTCAAGCTTTTTAAGGCCTCAGGATGTAATATGACAATTAGTGCCCTGAACAGCAGCTTTTTACAGAACGCGTCTTCAGAAGATATGAAATTAATTTGTTAAATAGGTAAGCAGAAGGTGCTAACAAATTACCGCCTCTCATGTTTCTATGTTTCTAGTGAATAATACTAAGGGTTATAGATGTTGAAGGAATAGGCACCATTTTAGGTTAAAAATCAGACACACCAGTTTCATCTGGAGTTAAGGCTGGTGACAGCATAAACACATTTAGTCTTTTATAGTGAAAAACATTCCTTATATCTGAATAGCCATCTATGATTTGTTCAATGTACCTTTTTCTTTCAAAGACAACACTGCAAAGAAGTAAAAGTAGAAACTCATTCCTCCCTTTAATGTCTCCTATTTCTTTCAGAGTCTAATGTATTTTCTAACCACATTACAATGAGTTTGCTTTCTAAATGAATATCCAACAGAGAATTCATTCAGACTTACCAGTCTGTCATCTTTGAGAAGCAGACTCACAATGCTGAGATTTTGAAAAGATTCAGTGGTAGTGGATCTGCTATTTTACTATTTTGCACCTCTGTGTTATGTATTATTTCCTTCCCTTACCTACATATTCAAAGCTTTTCAGTTGCAGAACAGGTGTCTGCTCCCTTCCAAACAAGTAGATTCCAGGAGGTCACCTTTTGAGTAACCCTTTTCTGCAATTCACAATCTTAATTGTTTTCTTCTTTTTTTAATAACACTGACTTAATAGTCAGAAATCAACCATCACTGTAGGGTTTTTTCCATATTTTATCCACAATACATAGTTCACACATAAAAGCAAGCATGATCCTTCATACCATATGACATGGATTGATATGAATACTGACTTTTGAAGTCTACAGGTCCCTTCTGTACTGTATGGGTCAACAACTTCCAAATATGATAGAAAGAATTGGACAATGGGACTGAGTACAAGGACACCAACTCTTTACTGCTTCCCTGTCATGCCTTCACATAGTGTAAGATATTAGTTGCCGCAGGTAGACATCAAAGACTCACAAATTTTCCCAGGCTCACTGTAGGTAAAGGGCTTGAGGGGCTCCTGTGTTAATTTGTTCACCCTCAAACCAGAAATTTCCAGCATAGTCCTGAAAGGATCACCTATAAAATATAATTGGCTTTCTGAAAATTTAGTTTTATGTTTTTCTGATGAAGGACATCATCCCCAGTCACAGAGAGCATCACACCATGTCAGTGATAATACAATTATTTTGAAACACAAGTATTTATCTGATGTCACTTTTATCAAAACTACCCACAGTATAGTTTGATCTGAACATTATGGTCTTCACATGAAAAAAATTGTTCTTTATATCTATTGAATTAAGGCAGTTAGTAAGTATATGAAGTGTGCTTTGGTTTTGAATTTATGAAAAAAAAATCCAAAATTATGTTGGAAAAATTATTTTGTTAGTGTTTTTCAAAAACAGCTACTATCAATACTGTTGTTTGATAAAATTGTTATACAAACTCAAAAATAAACTATTATGAACATATTTCTTCATGAAACAGCATTCATTAAATCTGGATATGCTCTTAGATGGAAATGACACTTCACCATCTAGTAATTTTTCCAAAGTAATATATACTTGATAGTATTGTGTTAACAAGGCAAACTGTAGCAAAACAGCCACCTTCTATAGTCAAAATGTAAATCAAACAGCCCATCTAGATAGAAAATATGTCAATTAAATGGATGTTGTCTGAAGTTAGTACTTACTGCCATCCAGATTCATAATCTGTATTCTTATTATTCACATGCTGAAGCTTCTCTTCTTCAAGCCATTTTCTCAAATGCTGATTTATAAAAGAAAATTATTAACCTAGAAGTAGCCAGCAAAATGCATGATATAAATTCCTCAATCTATTGATATGAAGATATTGAGGTAGTTATTGCTTACATGGGACAGACCAACAGGCCAAACCACAGATTTAAATGTATGTACCAGGTGCTCCACTGAAACAGAAAGATCATGTCACACACAGCCCAGCTGCACAGCATTGTACCAGGTAACCTGTCCCAGCCTTTCTGATCCATAAGTCAGGACCAGCAAAAGCTGCTCAGTTTGTATGAAGAATTTTAATAAAAATAATGGAAGTAAAACCTTACATTCTGGTGTATTTGAGTGATCTGGGGGATGAATCATGATGACCATGATTCAGTAAAGCATGGCTTTACTGAATGCTGCAACGAAGACCTGGTGTTGACTGGGAGGGGCAGCAGCAAGTGTGCTCCCAAAACCACTGAGTAGTTAACAGGTGTGTAATTCTCCTCTCCTCCATGTTTTGTCATTGCTGAGTTCAGCCCTCTCTATTAAGAAGGCAGAGAAAAGACAAAAGGAACTGTGTCTTGCCTTTTAGGTTTTTCTGGGCCGTTTTAGTTTCTTTAGTTTTTTTCTCCGCCTTTCAGAGGAGAGCCGCAACAGGATCAGGTACTCATCACGGCATGACAACAGCAAATGGGGAAGCACTACAATTCGTGTAAGCAGCTTGTTTTATATAGTTAATCACCTGATTAAGCCAAGCTGCTGTTTTGTCTGATGCTCCTTGCTTTGCAAAGCAGAACTGGTTTTCATTTGTGAGTGACCAGTTGCCTACTTAGACATCCATCTGTGTTTTTCTTGCTACACCAATGCATACTGAACAGAAGGTTCACAAAGCAAAAACAGAATATTTGGATGACTACATTTGTGTATGCTTTTTGTATGTTAAAATACTGAATGAGTAATGGCTGCTTACCTGGAAACCTGTCATTATGAATACTAGCAACATATTTTGTATTTATATAGGTAACAATACTGAGAAGTGTCCTCCTTGAAAGTTCTAACCTTTCTGTTCCTGGACACTTTGTGACTCATTGATCATACCTTTTGCTATTCAAGAGAGTGTTCCAAAAGTTATTATCATCACTGCAATTACACATAGTTGTTTAGGATGTATTGAGAATGCATGATTAAATTTTAACCAGATTTCATTTTAACAACCATTTCAGCAGACCTTTCTTCTGACTCTTACATATTAAGGCTGTTTTTACTTGTAGACTGTGTTTTAGCACTGCAGGGAAATAACACAGTTGGTTAACCATAATTTAAAAATAAACATGAAGTCCTTGAAAACAACCAACATACACAGAGAACTACGGGAGCCTTGAGATATCATTTAGTTTTCTTCCTGCCCAAAGGCAGAATCAATTATGCTATTGTCAGCCTTGACAGATGTTAGTCTGCATTGTTTTTAAGACTTGCAGTGTGTGTCAGGGGCAGGGGGGAGCTCCCTGGCTCTCTTTTCCTGTGCTTTGCTGTCCTTATCCTTTGAAATGTGACTTTATCCACCAGTGGTTTAAGGCTGCTCTCTCTCGTTCTGCCTGCCGCAGGCATAGAAATGAGGGGCAAGCAGGGTCTGACTTCTGTCTCCAATCTACATCTTTGTACCCTATCTGTTCCTTAGCCAGAACACTTGTCAAGAGTTCCTTCTGTCTATCCCTGAAACTCTAGGCATGAAAAATGCAGTAAGTGTAAAAATATATGCAGTTCAATTTGCCAGGAATTATTCACTATTATGATTGCTGGATAAATGTTAATACTGCAATTAGATATCCCCATTTAAACATCTCAGCATTGGAAGGGATTATAAAACACCGGAAACCACAGTACAATAAAATGGAAAGAAAGGTGTCAAATGTTCCTGCTTTTGTTTTACATAAAGATGTGTGCATATCTAGATAGTGTTTTCCCATTTGCAAACTAGCTCGTGTAGGCAATGTATGATTATATGCACTAAGTTGGGCCAATACCACCCACTTTTTTCACCAGCAACACAGTGTTTCAGTCTTCTCAAATATCTGTTCTCCCCCAGCCAAAAACCCCCAACAGCTGAAAACATAAATCTAGGAGTCAGCAAATTAAAAAATAGACATTTTGTAACACCACAGCATTTCCCTCGACTTTCTCTACGGTATCATTTTGAAGCCTGCTTTCTAAAACAGAAGTTGAACAAATGAATCCTTCTGTCCTCTCTTTCAGTTGTCAGCAGTGCTTCAGTGTGAGATGAAATAAATTGCCAGTCTCTTTCATCTTCTATAATCAGCTCTGCACAGCTGAGTACACCCACAGCCCTGCAAGCTGCCTCTGCCAGCACTAATTCTGTGCGGAATGGGAAGTCTTTGTTAGTGCCATGTTTCTAAAGTTCTACACAGGAGAGGGTTTTATTATTTTTATTTCTCCCTTTTTCTCCTGTGCACTCTTCTCTAACTGATTAGCTATTGTACTATCCATTTTCTGCAGGAGACAAGGTGGGCATGTTATTTTAAAAATGTGCTTGATGCTTCTGTTCCAATGGGTCACACCATCACTGATATTATCAATTCTTTTCAGTATAATACTTATACATTAGCTCTTGTTTGAAGAAGGCTTCAACCAGTCTACCAGCAAGACTAAACATTTCATTTCTCAGAAGTGTAAAAGCTCTAAATTCATTGCTGAAACATCAGTGTAGAGATTGTGGAAGTTTTCTTATCATAGAGTTATTATTGTATTTTCACCATATTTGCCCTGCTCAAGAATAATGCAAAAGACTTCAGGCAAAGGCAGACCAAATCTCAGGCTGCTATCTTGTGTGAAATTAATCCTTGGGGTAGTGAGAAGCAATCACCTGAAAATCTGTCACGAAGCATATAGAGATGTGGAGATGGAATTCATTAATGAACTCACTGGGCCAGGTGATGAGTAACACAGTTGTAGTATCCTAGCCTCTGGTTCATCAGCTGAAACTAGGGGCAGGTCAATAGAGTGAAACATATTTTGGGCTTCTGTGCAAGTCCCAGCAGAAACATTGAGAGCATCATCCTACCTATCACTCTTGCTGACAGCCTCTGTGAGTGTGGGAAAGGCCTATTTGTCACAAAAACAGAATTATGTTATACTCCTTCTTTACCACTGTTAGATCTTGAAGGACAAAACTGTACAGTCTTTGATATTTGAATGCTACCTTCTACAAGCAGGCTACAGACTGAAGTTTTCAGTGCCTTAACCTATCCTGGTATGCATTAGATAAATGTAGACAAAAATACAGCATGCTACATCTCAGTAACCAACGAGTTGAAACAGTCCAGTAAAAGGAAAATAAGGCAGAGCAAAAGATAAACTTTTCCCAACATTTTTAATTTAAACAAGTCCTTTTCTACATGTTAAAGAATGTCACTAGTAGAAAGCTAAAATTTGTCCACTGCCAATTATGAGGCAGAAGCAGAACACCTCACTAGAACAGTGATCAAATAGAATTTGATTATCCCAAGACATGAAAAACAAACATTTTTTATTAAAATTTATTTTACAGCTATCTATTAATGCTCTCATAATTAAGTAGCTACTCTTCAGAAAATTCATATTTTAGGATTTGATTGAGAGGAAGCTGACCATTAAGAAAGCAGATATCATGGTGAAAGTCTGTTAAAGAACACCCAATCAGGATGAAGAGGCTCAAGTATCCTATAAGCAGCTACGAAAGTCTCACAATATCTGGCTCTCACAGGGGACTTCAATTTTCCAGATGTACACTAGAAATACAATACATCAGAGAGGAAACAGTCCAGGATATTCCTGGACTATGTCGGAGGTAACTTCCCAACACAGCTAGAGAGTGAGCCAGCTAGGGAATGCACCCCACTAGACCTGTTTTTTGTGAAAAGAGATGGACCTGTGAATGATAAAATCATGGATTCATTTAGATTGGAAAAGACCTCTGAAGGAATGGTGACTCAGCCACTTTCCTGGGCAGCCTGTTCCAGTGTGTGATAACACCTTCAGAGAAGGAATTTTTCCTAATAGCCAATCTAACTATCCCCCAGTGCAACTTCAGTTCTTTTCCTCTTGTCTTGTAGCTTGTAGCTTGCAAGGAGAGACTGACCTCCACCCTTCTACAGCCTCCTTTCAGGTAGATGGGAAGTGATACGGTCTCCCCTGAGCCTCCTTCTCTTCTGGCTAAACACCTCCAGTTCCCTCAGCTGCTCCTTATAAGACTTGCACTTTAGATTCTTCACCAACTTCACTGCCCTTTTTTGGACACAATCCAGCACCATTCCTGGAAGTATGGGCATAGCACTTAAAGGCATGGTTTAGTGCTAGACTTGGCAGTGCTGGGCTAATGCTTGGACTTCATAATCTTAGAGGTTTCCTACAACCTTTTTGTGTGATCAAGGTTATTGTGTGGCAAGTATTATATAATACTTATAGCAAGGCTTATATATTATTCTACCTTTTAAAAATGTTTTAAGAGGCAATAAAATTTCTCCCTGTGACAAGTAGTTTTCAGTCTTCAAATCACAGCTGAAAGTGCTGTTAATATTTTTTAAATTACTGTGTATTTACTGTTGACCTCTAAATTGTCTGGTTGATCTTTGGGCACAAAGGGGAAAAAAAGGGAATTTTTTTCCTATTCCTAGACTATATTTGTATGTTATCAGTGTATTGGCTTCCACTCTTCTCAGAGATGAGGGGTGCAGCAGTCAGTCATTGTACTCTTAGAAACATTGGGAGAAGAAAAAGCAGGTTTCTTGTAGGTCTCATTGTCTGCTCACTGACAAATTCTGAGATAAGGGCTTCTGGAGAAAACATTTCACCTCCTGGCTGTAATGATTTTGTGGTGTGCATATTCCCGCTCAGCTATGTTAAAACACACTAAGGAAGACAAGCCACTACAACCTCACTTCCAGACAATTTTCCTCTGCATGAATGTTGCAAGCCTGGCATTTAAAAGATGAATGGGTACCCCATGGAAAAACATTTCTAGTTTAAGGATAACTGTGCCTTCACATAGGCTGCCAAATATTTACAAGTATTCCATGAACAAAAAAGGTAGATGTGAAATGTCCCCTCCAATGTAAAAGCACTTACAGATCAGAATAGTAATATCTTGTTTATATTTCATAGTTATAAGTATGCAAAGTGGTGGAAAGTCCTGTAGCTACATCATAAAAGAAAATTATCCAGACCAAATGGAATACTAACTACCAGGTATGTCAGAACCTAAAGCCAGATTTCAATTTTGTTCTTTGTAAGAGTCCAGAACAAAATTCCCAGAGCTGGACTTCCTTGAACTTTGGAGTATTTCAAATCTGAATTTAAAACAGGAATGCTGAGTCTATATGCAATGTCATGAAAAGTTAAATATAGGTAACACAGTGATACAGGTAAAGTGTAAGTTCAAAATGAAGTATTGTTGTGACTTCAGACCATCGCACAGAGAATTTTAATTTTTTCACCACGGATTTATCTTGCCTGTTCTTCAGTTAGCTATACTGCGCTTTACAGAAATCGTTGTCATGGGTGTAAATATTATCATGAAAAAGAGCACTACAATAATATCAGAATTTACATGTCTCAGAAAATGAATAACTGGCATTTATTTCTGAATCAATAAAACCTTCTGTGCTTCTAGAAGGTTGTTGCTTGCTCTCAATGACAAAATCATACAAAGGTCAGAGATTCCATCCACAGGCTCCTGGAAAACAGGGCTGAAGTACTCAGACCTGAAAAAAGGAGCAGTCTTTTTCCAGCCACTTTTAATGGGAACTGAGCATTTAGGTGTGAAAGCTTCAGGGATCAACTCCTGGCTGTGGCTGCTCACAGGATATGATGGTCCTCTACCCAAGGCTCAGGGAGATCCAGCCAAGATGCAAGTATAGATGCAGTCACATAATTTTACTGTCTGTTATTGTGAACTTGCCCCTCAAAAAAAAAAAAAAAAAAAAAGACATAGACAAACAAACAAAAAACACAAGAAAACCAAATAAAAAACCCCCAAACCCAGAACCACAACCAAAAAAACCGTCCCCACCCATGACAAAACAACCAAATAACCAAACAGAAAAAAAAAGCAAGAAGTCCCTATTTATGGCTATGAAGGAGGGAATGCTGATGTTTACAACATATAACCTCTTTTTTCCTGTGATTGATAAAGAGCAACCACCTATCTTTTCTTGGTAAAGTTATTAAGGTACACCATGCTAGTCAAGCAGGAGCTAGATTGTAGCTATATTATTTTTGTCAAAATTTAGTTTCATTCAAGCAATCTTTCCAACCACTAGGGAAAAGAAAGACAGTATAACACTTACCTGGAAATGAATGAAATCAGCACCTTTCTCCCAAAGCAGGAAGTTGAATAACATCTGGAGTAAATGATAACCTTCTCTACACAAAAATCTAGTTGCTTCAGGCTATCTACATTAACAAATATTAAATCAAACCAATATGCATAACATGACAAACAGACATGCATGCAGTAGCTACATTATTGCTGCTGTTGAAATACTTAAGAAACCTCCTGCAAACGGGTTCCTTTAAGCTTGATCACAGATATATTTGAAAAGTTTAAAGCAAAATTAAGGCGCAGTGTGACTATTGTTATGTATTGCAGTTAACACAAATCAGAACATTAAATACTGGTAGGGGGTTTATCCTAGTGCCAGTATTTGTTCTTAGTATACCACTAATTTCATCACTAATTTCTAATGAATAATTTTATTAGTTAAAATAAGCAGTTTAATACTCAGAAAATTGTTCTATTTTAGATATTTTTTTCCCAAATACTGATCTGTCTCATTCCCATCTGTTAGTATTCTATGAAAAAAACCTCTTTGTAAATTATGTGAATTGAATTTAGCTTTTCTTAATGTGGTTTACTAAAGAGCAATACACTTGGTATAACAATAATATCCAGCTAAATGAATATTTGATAGCTGGAGCTGGGATCTAAGTAGATTAAATGAAAGGAACTCAATGAACAGGTGCATAGTTAGATCTTGGCACATTAAATGTCAGTAAACACGGCATTTGCTTTACAGCCTTTTCTAGGTGTATTTGTGTTTAGAAGGAAGGGTTTATTTTTGCAAAACATGTTTTATAATCCTCACAGCAGTAGACTGATTGGCAGAACCTTCTTTCTTACCTTTCTTTTGTATAACCAACTATTAGATCTTATTGCCGTTTCCTGTGTTTGACAGTGGCTTTCCTTTTGAAGTCAAAAGAAATTTCTCATTAGCTACAGCTGGCACAAGGCTAAGACCACTGACAGAGAAATTTGCTTTCAATCATATATTCCCATTACCAGTAATACATAGCATATGGGTGAAAGAGACACAAGAGGCAACCAGTACTTTTGGACAATGCAGAGTATCACAACCTTGACATATTGAACATTAAATTTACATTATATCCAGCACCCAAGGAGAACCTTAAGTATGTTGATATTACAAGTTCATAATATAATTTCTCCCAAGTTGCTGATATGATTTTATACTGAGGAGGATTTGTACAATTCTAGACAGAACTGTGGCTTTATTAATGGTAACTTACTAAATTTCAGACTCTGTAGGGAGTCTACAGAATGAGGTTCACAATATGTTATCACTGGGAAAATCTTTTACAAAGTAAATTTTTTTTTCCTTATTGTTCCTGTGTTATCATCACTACAGTGTTGACAGATGTTTTCATATTCTCTAAGCTTCTACTGAGGGGAATATCTTTAGCACATTAATATTTCTGTGTACAGGAAGAACGGCTTCTATATGTGTAGATTTCCTTCTCAGAGAATTAAAAGTTTGCAGAGATATATCTGAATCCCAATCTGAATTTCCTGATAGTTTAAGACTTTTTAGAATTAACATTTTTGCACCACTGATTACATAAATGGGACCCAAGTGTAATTCTTGGACCCAGACCTATACATACATCCAAGTTTTCTGTATTTGGTTCTTGATGTAATTTCTATTGAGGCCAATGGGAGACATTCCACTGACTTCACAAAAAATACATCAGGCTGTTGGCTGAAAAAATATTTACACAGAGGAATTCACCTCACCACTAATAATAATAATAAGCATGTTTCTAAATTTTGCTTACAACATTTTCCATTAAGAAGAAAAGCTAACAAACTGAAATTCTGTCTTGCCAATATATTGCAAAGACTTTTCTCATGACAAATTAAAAAGATCACATAAAATACAGATGCTCATTTATTATACACATGTTGTTAAGACTTGCAGAAAAAGTGTATCACTCAAAAAACCCACAAAAAACATTTGATTATTCTATCTGCATTTAAATTGTGATGAAAAACTACTAATTTATATATATATATATAGTTTAGATCAAAAAATTGACACAGACTCAGACTGCATTCTATGTTAATTTTAGTGATTTCAAGTCCATAAAGGTCTCTTGGGAGCATGAAAGCTAGTTAGTCTTTTATTTTGTCAATTATTTCTGAAAAAGTGTAGTTTGTATAGCTAAGATTTTTGTGCATCAATCAGTATTTTGTTTTTACTAAGAAACCATGGAAATCCCCTTAAAACATTAACAAAAAAGAATCTTTAGAGAAAAAAATCCTACTATGAAAACAAACTATCCACAAGTGCTGTCTTGCTAAAACTAACAAGTTCCAACAACTGTTAATTTTGTCTGGTTCCATGGTGGAAGGTTTATATTGCAAACACATTCCCAGTTATGCCGTAATCCATCTAAAAGGTGGCATGATATCAACACTCCCGCAGCCAGGGCCAAGTCTGTGGGTATGAGGGTAAGAGAAGTGCATCAAAAAAGAAACAAATCTTGGTTCATGCAGTTCAAAGACTGGTCCCATTAGAGCAGAAGGAGCTTATTTTGATTTTATGTTTTGGTAAGAAAAACTGACATGGGTTTGTTTGTGTCTATTTGGCTTCTGCCAGATGGAAAGGTTAACTCATCAGAGGCAGCTGTTTTAGCAAATTACCTCACTGTGGTATAATGACTGAGTTACAACACACTATTGAGGAAAATCCTTTCGTTTCCCAGTGAGATCATGATAACTAGAAACTATTTCAATAAGATTTTTGATTTACTTTGGAAAGGATTCAGTTGGAAAGACTGGTGATATAATGATATATTTCTTTTGTTCATATTTCTTTTTTATGTGTATTAAGCACTTGGGTTTGTTTTGAGCTAATGTATTTATAATTTTCTCTGGAGTGATATGTTTCATATTAAAAAATGTAACTGCGATTACACTGGGAAGGAAGTTACTCTATATACAATATACGTTACTGAAAAAACTATTCCAAAACTCACCATGAATTCATTCCTTGCCATTTATACAACTACTTTGTGCTTACGTGATTAAAATAATTAAAAGAGAAAATGTGAAGCAACACAGATAGCACAAGCTTCGTACACTCTGCATCCAGAATGGTTATTTGAAGAGACAAACTTTTTCAGGAGAGTTTAAGTGAAGCAGACTTGTCTGACTTGAAGAGCGGAAGTAAAATAACCCACATTTTGCCATGTCAATTCCATTACTGTAACTTTTTCTAGAAACCAGATTAGCACGTTGGAGAGTAAAATACCACAGAACCCTGGCATTTGGCAGGATATTGGTCCCCTGGTCACAGAGGTGCCTTAGGAGGTCTAGTAAAAATTGGCTGTGATGTGCTCTGGCAGAAGCTGTGCTTCCTGTGGCTGCTGCAGCTACAGCTGCCCAGCACTTGCATTTGTAGAGGCAGTGTCAGTTTTGTCAGGTTTTTTTTTCCCCCAGCTCCATTTTCAGATATTTGGTACAGGCTGTACTTGCAAAATGAGACCTTAACTGGATACAGAGATGGCTTTCCTTGCTCCTAAATTGGCCTAAGTGTCCCTCCAAGCAAAGGTGGTTGTAGGGAGTCTTGTCCATGCACAGAGTGTCCCTGGCAGCAAGAACCTGCCCTCCACAGAACCTGCCCCTTCAACCAGTGAGCTTAAAAAGCAAAATCCTTGTGGCTTCCTTTCTGATCAAGCTGTTCCTTTCAATCATCTTTCCTTTGACTATTGGAGTGGAAGATGAACTTTCACTGCTGTTCATGAATATTTTAGGACACAGCTACAGCGATTGACCAGATGCTAACCCTTTATGAGTCCCTGGTCTCTTAAAGAGAAACTTTCCTGCACCAGGCACTTGCAAGGTACTTGATAGAAAAAAAAAAAAATACAATTAACATTGAAAAATCTGTTCCCCGCACTAGTTTGTACAGGTTAAAATGAGCAGGAACAGCCTACATAACAGCACTAGAGACTTGATTACAAGACAGCTTGACACTGTTTATTACATCTAGCCACAGGAAGGGCACTCTGTACACACTACAGCATTATTTTAGGACCTTCTGGAGAGGATATAATACTTCAGCGTGGTTAGCCAGTTCTATGGTTGCACAGTTCATTGATTTTGGACAGCCTCTGTGGGCCAGCAGCCACAATAGCAAATTTAGTCTAGACAGAGCTCTTCTTTACTTTTATGACTGCAAGTGTATACTTTGAATGGACAGCTTCACTGAGCTGATTCACAGGGAAGCCCACACTGTATTTTCAGAATCACTGACCAACACAAAAGCCACCAGTAATTTAAAACTCCTTCCACCATACATGGTTGTCTTTCATTATATTTCTTACAGACTGTCCATTTTTTATATGATATTGTGAAGCTCTTTTCAATTTCCTTCACTAGTGAATCACTTCAGTGTTTGTGCCATCTGTTGTGTGTACTTTCACCATATATTTACCATTTCTATGATTATAATAACAATTTCTCATCATTGTAATGTTTCTTATAATTAATAAGAAATCCAAGCTCCACTGTCACTTTTTTACCAGTTCAAAATGAGTCATTTATTACTCTTCTCCTTAACTTCTTTATTCAGAATGCACAACATTTACACAATAATCATATGCTGAATATGCAATATAGGGTACACTCAATTAGGACTGTGTAGCAATATATATAATATTTATGCCCCATACTTGTATCTGGATATTCAGCTGTAAAGCCTGTATTTTGCCTATATAATTCACATATTCTGAAATCTGAGAAGCACTGTAAAAATTTTGTATTTATTGATAGCAAAGATCATAATCAGATACAACAGGGGAATATGGACTATTCAGGAATATGTTATTTAATTCCCAAATCAGACAAAACCTTCATGATTATCCTATCTCTAGTCCACCTGAGAAACCAGCTCAGTTTAATAGCCTGTTTTTCCCTAAGCGTACATTAGGGATTTATTAACCTGCAATGTTTCCTCTTTTATATCACCAAGCATATAATTTGGGGAAAGATCTTTAGATAGTAGCACCACTTGGGAAATCTGCCGAAAGCTTGCATGCTGGGAACTTACACTCCTGATAAACTTTGCTTTTTGCTGGGTGCTGGGAGGGGAGGTAGTATCGGCAAGTTAAAGGCAGAAAAGTGGGCTGCTGTCAGGAAGCTGCTGGGAGCCAGGGGGAACCATACTGGGAAGAACTCCTGGAGTAGACTGGGATGTGGGAATGGCGTGACTCCCTGAGCTGCTGTCTCTGACCCTGTGTGAAGGCACACAGTCCTGCAAGCAGCCAGTCATCAAAAGGGTCCACAGAACTGCTGTCTCACATCCCCCATATCTTCCACCATCCATAGAAAAACACTTTCCAACACCCCACAACAAAATTAAAACCTTTAGTACAAAACCAAAGCCATAGAAGCTGTAAAGAGTCACAGAAAATGAAGCAGAAAAGAGAAAGGACACTTTATATTATTGTATAAATTATAAATATTATATAATATTTATATTATTTATATTATAAACTATATATATTATAGTTTAATGTACTATATCCATGAAGTATCAGGAAATGTGGAAGTGAACAGATGATTTTAGAAGACAGATTACACCACAGAGGAAGACAAAACAACTGCAATAGGCCTGCCAGTATGACCTTGGGAAAATTTTTTCCTGAAGATGTATTTGTCAAAATAGGTCTGCAAATAATACCAAGATGGAAACCTTGATCTTGAGCCACGTTTAAATTTGGTAGCTCTCTTCCTCACAGTGCCCAGGTTCAACAAATATTTTGAGACTGGATGAAAGGAATTGTTTGCACTTATTTAAAATGTTCATGTGTGCATAGTGATTGCTTGGAGAGTCCCATTTGGTCATGGAATTGGATCTGCCCGATGATGAATGAGTTTCCAGGTAAACCAGAAAACACGGCTGACTGAGAAATAAACTATTTTTTTAAGGTCTTATGGTCCTTGGTCAGTGTTCACAGAGGTGACAAAACATACTGCTCTCATTAATATATCCATGCATTATTTCTTCCCTATGACACGTGGGATGCTAACTTTTAAAAGGGAAGTTTAGTAGAATTTATTTAACACAGTCAAAGCAAGACAATTTTTATTTTCCTTCCCAAAAGTGACTAAACTATACTCCACAGAAGTGAAGAAATGTCCATCCAAGATAAACTGAGTGTTTCTGACTGAATGGTTACAAGTAATTTCCAAGTGTTTATTAATGTTTATTAGTGAGAAAGCATAAATGTGTTTAGAAATAGGGAATGGTCTTATCACAGAGTTTATTTGTTACTGGATAGTGAATAAAGGAGTATTAAACTGTGAAAACACAGTGTTTTTTGAAAAGGCACTCGCTGCCTTCCAAGGGATTTTAGACAATATTTCACAACACTGAATGACAGACAAACGGGAAATATCTGGATGAGACAAAGGACTTTCAAATGTGCAAGGTTTTCATTTTATTAACCAGAGCACATGTAACTAATCTTGGAACCCAGATAACTATTCTTTTCAAAGCAATTAGTCCTGCTTCATTAATATGCTGCTTAACATTTGCTTGGGACTTTCTTTTGATTTTTTTTCCCTCATGAGTGAAGTATATTTTGAATTTTTTAAAAAGATAATTAGAATAGATTGCATGCATTAAATCTGGGAACATCTACAGGCAGGCACTCCAGAAGGCAAGAGATTGACATTTGACCTTGAAGTGTTAGAGAAGTCATAGACATTTGGACTGAGACATAAGAGTCTCAATTTCCCTTGTATATTAGAAAGAAGAGATGGATTTGGCACTGTGCAAGCAAGAAAAGCTTATCCAGGATGTTCATTAAATGTCTACCTTCCTGTGGCTCACTAATTTTGCAGAAAAAAAATGTAAGGCAACAGTAGCATAAATGGATCAGGAGTGATTTTGCAACATCACAATGTATAATTTGAAGAATTGTTTATTATTTTATTGAGTTACCAGAGATTACATAGTTCCACTCCTATCAGAAATTAATTAAACAGGCATTCTTATGGGTCTGCTGGCAGCTAAAAATGTGATTTTTTTTATTTTATTATTTTTTCCTTAATGAAATTCAGTAGCAATCATTCTGTTTTGATCTTCTCGGAACCTGTTAATGGGTCTTGGTATGACAGAAGGCATGAAGGTGATGGCATTTCCTATCAGCCAGCTGAAAACTCATAGTGAACATCAAGCTGTAGTGCAGAAGCCTGGATGAATCTTTGCTTCACAGCACCTAAAGCCAGAGGGCTTTTTCAGATCTCATCTGCCACAATGGTAACTAACTCTTAACAAGTCAAGTAACATCATTTAAATCAAAGTTTTTCAGTCCAATGCAGAGAAAATTGAGGTACCACTCCCAGAAGAAAGTCCTTTGACAATAAAGGAGCAGTGTTAGAGAGGCGACTACAGTAGGAAGTTGCAATGAGTCTCTTTCCCTGTGAAAGATACATGTGTCCAAAGACTTCCAAATATCCAATCATTTTCTTCTTGCCTGGTTTTTAAGTGACCTTTGATTTGGCACTGCACACATTACCTGAACACACTGAAGTCTGGAGAGATCATTCCCTCTGCCATCAGAGAAAGTTTGTTGTTCCATTTCATATTTAACAAGGAGTGATTTCAGATGAAGGTGAATGTGAAAAGAAAGCAACAAAACTGTTGTAATGCCTCATCAAGAGGTCTTTCAACCCAAATCTCCCTGTTTCACTTTATCAGGCAGCTGCTGGATCCATTCCCTCCCTCTTCTTTTCAGTGATGGTGTTTTTATTGATAAATTACAAAAGTCAGCAATTATATTACCAGTACCACTGAAAATTCACAGCAAATGGTCACTTCATACTACACATGCTTCTGAAGAAAATGGACAAGACTGAGCTCTGACTCTCTTGGACTTAGCTGAGACATTTTCTGCTGCTGTGGCTTGTTCTAATATGTGAGCTTTGAGCTAGGGCATCTGAGGAGCCAGTACATATTCACATCTGCCATGCCCACTTCAGGGCAGTAACCTTTGGCAGCAGCACAAAGGGACAGCTGAGAGCAATAACCTTGTAAATATCCCCATTACAACTTGCCAGAAACTGTGAGTCAGAGTCCCTGACATGAACATGTTATCTGGAAGATGATGGGAGATTTGTGATGCATTTTATTCATGTCTCAAAATAACATCTCATCTTTCTCCGGTCTGTGTGCTTCCTTACTCCCACAGGCACATCATTTCTCATAGTTTCTTTCCTTCACACTGCTACTGCAACTAATTCACCTGGAGCAAAATCCTGCTCATTTTTGTTGCCAATCCAGCTGATCAGCACAATGCAGTCTGAGGGTTACTTTCCTTTTTTTTTTTTTTTCCTGAAGTGTAGTTAACTGGATAAACCCTCTGCCCAGCAGCATTGCAATTGACAGCCATTTCTCAGAGGCAGTCTCCCTCCCTTAGCGTGCTGAACCATTACACAAGCTAAACTCATCATGTGTGAGGGCCAGGCCAAAAACGGAGCCCCAGGCTTCTTGAAACGCAAGCCAATGCGTTAAGCACTCAGCCTGCCTGCCCTGTGCTGTAGCTACATCAACGCTGTGACCATCTCGTGGGGCTCTCTGTAAGTGACCTGCTGCTTCCTAACTGAAATGCCTTGGTACAGTATTATCATGAATCCATAACAATAGCTCTGTACAGTACATTACTAGTCTAATCAGATATTTTATTGATAGAGTATACTTCTTAAATCTAGTAGTTCGTTTGCCTCCTTTGCCTTGTAGAAATCCTGCTGCTGAGGCAATGCATAGCTGTAAAGCTAATGGTCTTTCTCAAACTCCCCCTTCTTAGGGAGAAAGAGAGAGAAAGAAATCACGATCTCCAGCCTTTTGTGTTAAAATAGAAAGAAAACAAGAATCATTCAAAAATTATGTGCCAGACAGCCTCTATTAATATTTATGTTGACATTAATATTGATAAGAATGCACCTTATGCTTTGTTCTCTACCCCCAGCATCCATAAGTCCCCTGTTATTCAAACTAGTAGCCATTACCTCGCATCTCCCTCTGTACACAAAGCTTCAAACAGCCTTGGCAGGGCTCCAGCTCACTTACGCTTAAATGGACACTCAAGCTTCGATGGACACACAGCTAAATAGAGGCCAATAATTCAATACAGTATGACTGTACTGGGGCTTCTAGTAAATCCATCAGGCAGTAAATATCATCTGAAGCCAATGCAAGCTTTTATCTTTCCAATTTTGTGTATGTCTGTGTGAAGCCCAGGCATTCAGCGAATCATGTAATTTATTCTGCAGTGCAGAGCCTGGGCTGTCTCAGACATCATATTGACTTTTTTTCCATCTGTCAGGGGCAGTCACTGCTATGCTTTTGTGCAGACGCATCACATTGCATTTATTTATTTATTTATTTAGTCCACTCTCTAGCGCAATTGGGCAAGGACACATTTTTGCAGATCAACAAATACTAAGAAAAGCATCTGAATATCATTAGAACAGCATGTTAAACATTTGTCCTAACCAGTTTGTTAAATCAGCAAATGCATTTCCAGCAAATGCTTGTAATGGCTCAGAAGAGACTCCCTACTGCAATGTTTTATTAAGCCTCAAATATGCCCTATTATTTTCTTTTGCTCTTTAGGTCAGTGGTGATGCCAGTATAATGAAAATAATAATAAACAGTTGGGCTTATTGACTTGTGCTCTGCTTTGAGAGGATATTTGGATCAGTGGATGATACAAATAAAAAAATATTTAGCAGAAATCAGGCTAGTGTTCTCTCCCAGAGTTGTCAGGGACAAAACTGCCCTTTCAGGGGGAAGAGATGTGCACAACCATAAGAGCAACTGGGCTGGCCAGAACCTCTATCCCGGGAGTGGTTATGTGGCATCAGTGCCAGCGTAATCCTTGGGGTCTCCCTGTATACTGGGAGAGGTGACATCAGGAAAGCACTAGGTCTAGTACTTAAAGCCAGCATTTGCTTGCACCATTCTGCCTGGGTGATGCAAAGCCAAAAGGCCTTGGCCAGGAGGTTCAAGGCCAAAATGACACACTGTGGAAAGCCTGTGACAGCATGGCATATTTTAGCAGCAGGCCCATATATAAATGTCTCTGTTATATCAAAGGAATTAGTCAGCTATCTCATTTCCCTGGAATAAAGCTAGCTTTTATTTTCAAGGGAGGCAGGTGAGACTTAACTAGATGCCTTCTTTGAAAAATAGATCCTCTTTTGGAAAAACACATTACATAGCTGTACCTTTTTTTTCCCCTCAAACTTCCCAAACATGTTTCACAACAATACGGAGTGCATATCATACAGAGTTTGGTTCAGAAGTACTCCAGGGTTACAGATGCAAGAAACATGCACCTTTGGGAGCTCATCAAACTTAGAGCCCAGACCTGTGTGTTTCTACTGCCTTTAGTGTTTGTAATTTATTTTAAGGTCAGGCATATGAGTTTTAATACAGATGCATCCGCACTGTAGGCACAGTTCGCTTTTAACTGTAACCAGTGGTAGTCAAACTGCAAGGCCAAAACTGAGCTGCTAGCATCCATCTTAGCAACAAGAGATTGCAAGAACAGACCAGGAGTGCTTCTGGTTGCAATCCCATGTGGCAAGATTTCTGGCACTGTGGCTGAGTATGGGAACACAGAGAGATGTGATGACTATTGTGGCCTTCATTAGGGCAGTGCAGAGAGATGATGATTACCATGGCCTTTATCATGAATGATACAATAGCAAACACTGCAGCCAGCCTGACCAGGGAGTTTCCTTCTTTTTTCACTTTTCCTTTAGCCCAGGAAAGCTATTATATTCCAGTCTGTGCCCCTCCTGAGCCCTGTCATTCAGAAATTGATTAGATATTCTGTTCTACGCTGCCATAGTGGGCATGGGAGGAGTGTCCTACCACAGGCATTTTCTTGACAACAACAATTCTTTAGCGATGCAAGAGTCTGAGATTCATACTCCAATCTGGTACCCACCTGAGGGCAAGGCCCATAATCAGATATGCAGCAGCTGCTGTTCGGCTATAAACTGGAACACTGAGGATCATTAAGACAGATTTATTACCACTAACATGTAGCTGATGTCTGGCTCTTCAGATATTTTTTTCTTGGGCCAAACCAGCATCCTTTCCTAAGCCAAAGGCAGGGGTACCACGGACTCAGGGAAATGAAAGCTCCAAAGTCTCCTGGCAAACACGTAGCAAAAACAAAAATGACAGACAACTTAAAACCATGAAATGTACTTATGCCTTCAGGAACTCTGAGAAATAAGGCCAGTCTAATCATGCTACAACTACCTAACAAAGAAACTGAAAGACAGCAGGTAGATTATTTGCCAGGACAGAAAAAGAAAAACAGTAAGATAGCATCCAATGTGATCTTCCAAAAATCATTAAATATTTGCAAAGGTCATGAGCCACTAAACTGTATGACAGAAAACTGAACCAAAAATTCAATAGGTGTAGTCAGCAGGCGCTACCCAAAGAGAGAGCTGTCCTTGTCCTTGATCATTTCCAATAAAATTGAAAATCACCCATCCAGACTGCCTTGTGGGACAGGGTTTGAGTTCAAAGCCATCCCACACCTTAGTTTGATCCTCACTGCCAGATAAACCATTTGGCTTATGTCACTCCAAACTCAGACAAAATACAAGGCTCTCTGCACCACCAGAAAGTTTGGACGCAGTGGAAGATCATGATCATGATAATAACAGAAACAGGTTTAATTAAATAATGTCATATAATTCCTCTCAGACAGTGTACCTCCAGCACATTTTGAGTACCACTGGCAATCATAAACTCTAGAAACTCTGCATTTGGATAGGAAAGGGAACTCCCTACTAATGAAGAAGAAATTAATTATAATACTACTGTTATTCTATGGGCATGACACTTCTAAATTGATTTTTTGAATTTTCACTAATATGAAGATTGGCTTTTGTTGTTTCTTGTTTGTTTTTTGTTTTTTTTTCCTGTAACAAATAAGATAAATCACACAACAGAATTTAAAAATAAAAACTATGTTATTACTGATCCAGGTCCTTGCAGATTTTGCATATTTGAACAATACCAGCTATAATGAAAGCAACAACAGTTGGGTACTCTGTGTTTTCCTGAATCAGACCCTCAATATACAACCTGAAACAAGGAAACAGAAATTATACTTTTAAACATTGTCACGGAGGAGTCTGAGTCTCTTCACTGCCCACACTCCTCCTTTTCATCCTCTCTTTCCACAAGCTCACACATGCATACATGCAGAGAGGCAATAGCACCCAAACATGCAGTCAGTGCACTCTTATTAACCTCCAGTTATAAAGTACTGCCTTGAACACATTACTTACAGTACACTGAAAAGCAGCATGCTGCTTTTCTAAACAAATTAAAAGGCAACTCACTGAACAATTCTCCAACACCTGAGAGCAATTAATGTAAGCAGAAACAGGAAACATCATCAATTATTTAAAATAAAATGAATACATAACTTTGACCTTCTCTAGCACTCATCAGTTTTATACCTCCAGCTGAATAAACTCAGGGGAGACAAAACCACAAGACAGACCTACACTGCAGGCTAAAAAGTGCAGGCAAATGCTGAAAGAGAAGCTCTCTGTCTCCATGACTGTCTTCAGCATTTTTAGTTCTGCAAATGAGACTTAGGCTGTCAATCCCTCAGTTTTGATACGTGCACCTTTGCCTCCTATATTTCGAAATCCTGTATTCTTTACTGAGCATTTCAGGCTTGTCTTGTCAAAAGAAGCAAACCAGACTATTCAGACTGCATGAGAGTGATCAAAGAACAGTAGCTATCATCTTCTGTGAGCTGTCAGTCCCTGAATTTAATGAACAAAAAAAAGAGGTATCCATAGGCCATGCTGATTTGGTCAATACAGAGAAGAGGTTTTTAAGACTCCAGAGCAGCTGCTTTCCAGAGCGCTATGTGTTTTTTAAATGCAGAACTGACAATCCTGAGGAAAATGTTATAGTTCACATTATCACAGACTTGGATCTAGGCAGACCGGATTTCAAGGGAACACGGAGTTTATTAGCTGATGCAATTGCTGAACATAGCATACAGCAGAAGGAGAGAGATATTTGGCACGCTAATGGCTAAAGATTTTCAGAGAAAAGCCTATTAGACACAAAGTACAATAAGTCCTTTGTGACTCTTCAGGCTAAACAAGGCTTGAAGTGCTGGTGTCTGTTGTTCCCCCAACTCCTATTAGCAGTTTCAAGGAAATTCACAAGTGCTTTATTCCAAGTAACACAGGCTTGCACGAGGTCATCTGTTTAAAATCCTCCTGTAGACATCCAGAATCTTGACTAATTGTTTCAGACAAAGTGCACTAAGTCTTTACCATGAAGTCTAAGTACATTATTAGTCCTCAGGATAAGATTCATGTTTTAATTGTTCTTAGGGTGCTACTAAGGACATTTCAGGCTTTCCTTTCCATTTTATTTTTATTTTTATTTTTTTTATTTTATTATTATTATTGTTACTATTCATATTATTACTATTCATATTATTACTATTCATATTATTATTATTATTATTATTATTATTATTATTATTATTATTATTATTATTATTATTATTATTATTTTCTGTTTTGGAAGCATAGAACTAGAAAGTGACAGGGAACCAAAAAATTGCATATAGGATGTCAGCACAGAAGGTATTAAAAGATGTGCTAACTGTTGAATTTTAAAAGAGAGAGAAATAAATTAGGCCAAACACTGCCAGGAATTTTACTTATGTATTTATTTACTGTAGTTCTGTAACTTCTAATTATTTCATAAGAAATAATTTTAGAATACAATATTTCTTCAGTTTCACCTAAATACCTTTTGGGGGAGGAGGAAATCTGAATGATTTGTCTCTGAGGAAGCCCAGTATTGCTTGCAGGTACCGTGTTCAGCACCCTAACAATGAAACACTTTTCCATGCAGGAGTTCTTGCCAAGTTCCTGCAAGCAGTGCCAAGGAGTGACAAGGCAGGGGCAACCCAGGAACCATGTGGGCTAGGAGAGGGGAAGCTCCAGCAAGGATGGGAAGAAAATATGGAGAACAGCTCTCCAGGATATACAGAGTGACACTGCAGGCAGGGCAGGTTTGGCCCCTCCTCGGTGAGCCATCCTCCCACAGCAGCAGCAGCAGCAGCATTGTGGCTTCCCACAGCTGCCTCTGTGGTGCAGTGAACTCTGGGGACTTATCTGGGCCAGTTTGTCCAGGCACAATACCTGCCAGGAGAGGCACTCCTCCCACCAGGACTCCTATGCTGGCTGTCCTGAACAGGAGGAGGAGATACAGGACCTATGAGGTGTAATCTGTTTAGTGGGTTATGCACAGCTGGAATCACAGAAAGGTAAGATGAGAGCTTTATAAAGGCGATATTTTGGAGTATAGAGTCATGTCCAAAAAATTAGACCCCTCAGGCACAGTAAAACTCAGGCAGACCTAACAAAATCCTTAATTGTTGTGCTAGAAATCTTATTCTAAACAACTTTTAAGGGATGGACCAAATGAATACAGCCTTTTGCAAAGAAAGAGATCAAAGCCAGACTTTTTTTACAGCTCCTAGCATGGACCTCTAATCACTGAAATTCTTTTCATTGTTCACAGCCTGAGTCCTTGGGACTCAGTGCAACATATATCTGGAGCAAAGACTTCAGCAGGATCCAAGAGCAGATTGGATGTTTACATAGATATTAAAACTTGCTGAGTTGAGAAAGTATAGTAAATGAGAACTTTGGAAGAAATCTAATTCTCACAGTTCAGGACTTAATTAATGGCTTGTCCAAAGAGTCAAGAGTCCAAAGCCCCAGCGAATACCAATACCAAGACCAGAGCTTTTAAATTTTAAATTTTCATTCACTTATTTCAGAAGCCAAATAAAATGTGCTAAGAGGCCTTTGGAGGATAACTAGGAGGCTGTGATTTACCACTGACATCAAAATCAAAAGTTCTCTGACTGCTAGTCTGGGTGAATGTTGCAAGTTCAGACAATCATGATAAACTGCTAAGAAATAGATGGTTTTGAAAAAAAAATAAATTTGTATTTCTACTTTTATGCAGCAAACAGTACTATTTATGGTAAATATCCTTACTTATGGTATTTAATAACATATAATATTGAGATATTGTTATATCTCAATTATTAATAGCAATACTTCAATTTTTTCACTCTCACTTAGGGTAATAATATAATTTAACATAACAACACTTGAACTGAAGCCAAAATCTTCCATGCTCACCCACTCTAAAATCAGAATATTCAGACCAATCCCTTCTAACATTCAGGCCACTGTATCATTGTGTGATTTGCCATCAGCAAAAATGTTATTTGAAACCACAAACCAGAACAGTCCAGAGAAAAAAAAATGAGGCCAAGGCTCAAAACCTCATGCAAGTTATAACCTGGCTGCAGATCTCAGCCACTTTGTAGGGACAATACCATGCCCCAGACTGCACCAGTTGATCTAAATAGTTATAAAGTCTTGATCTCTAGTGTAGCTGCACCTCGAGTCCCATGTTCGGTCTTGGGCCTATCACTTCAAAAGGGACATAGAGGTGCTGTAGTTCACCCAAAGAGGGGCAACCAAGTTGGTGAAGGGTCTGGAAAACAAAGTGTCACGAGGAGCATTTAAGGGAGCTGGAGTTGTTTAGTCTGGAGAGGAGGAGGAGGAGCAGGGTGGGCCTCATCACTCTACAGCTGCATGACAGGGGTTATATCAGGCGGTAACCATTCTCTTCTGCCAGGTCTCAAGTGACAGGACAAGAGGACTTTGCCTTAAAGTTCCATCAGAGGAGGTTCAGTTCAGACTTTTTTTCACTGAAAGAGTAGTCAGGCACTGAAGTAAGTTGCTCAGGGCTGTGGTAAAGTCATTGTCTCTGGAAGTGTTCGTGAGGCATCTCGATGTGGTACTTTGGGAAATAGTTTAGGAGTGATTATGGTGGTACTGGGCTGATGGTTGAACTAAATGATCTTGAAGACCTCTTCTAACCTTAAATATTCTGTGCCTGTGTGGCTGTGACACCTGCAGAGCACCTTTGGGCATGTCTATATCCACCATGTCTGAGCTAAGCAGTTGTTTTGGGCCCTCCTCCTCAGTCTGGAATCATCTCCTTCAACTCATCTGCAAAGGAGCAAACCCAAGTCTGAGGCTGCATATGCAAGCAGACAGGACATGGGTGAACCCATGATCAGCTGTGTAGCAGGTCACTGCCACAAAGGGTAGCTGCCAGTCTTCTGCTGAGTTCAGCATCAGTGACGATTTTCCAACTTTCAATTGAAGGTAACCTTCAGTTTCAAGAGCAGGAAATGAAGATAATATTTTCAAAAACCCTTCAGACTATATTGTTTACAGTAAGATAAGGTTAGGTTTAGTCTGGACTTATATCAAATTGTCAAGATTGACTGAACGTGATCATTTTCCTGGAAGAAAATGCACAGCAATATCTTCAGTCAGGCTTTTTTTAATATAACTTAATAATGGTGTGTTAAAACCTACAATTCTCATTTAGCTACTGAAAAAGTGACAGCAGCATTCCTAGGAGTGGACAATCATTCTGTAACAAATATTTATTATCAGCACAAAGAGTAGAAAGTTGAATATGTACAGAGTTTTCACAAGGTACACAGTATCTACGTATTGCAGCAGTGTGTGCTTGCTTGAGTAATTTAGATTCTCCATACATAACAACATACATAATGTACATAACTCTAGGAATTAGTCTAAGCTACTATTAGAGCAAATTTTTTTTTTCACTGTATATAGTGAAATAGACATGTTTTCATGGACAAATGTAAGACAATGAGTGTTCATTGGCATTAGTGTTCAGACGACTGTTACCTATATTTTAATTTTAGGGACATACAGGTCTGATGTGAAGATCTGACTGTGGTTAAAAGAGCCACATGTTTTCTAGAGATGTAGCATTAAGCATTACAAACCCAATGTTTGGCCAGACTATCCATGTGTGCAAAGTAAGCATGTGGTACTTGTTGAAATAGACAGTTTTAAGTCCATTTATCTTTCTTCACCTCTTACATCAGTGTCCAAGTTAACATTAGAGATGCCATTGTTTCTGGAATGGAAGCTGTGTTTTTGATATATCTATATTTTGTACTTACGTTTTGTTTAGTTATATTCACAGTACATTTTATTTTACTTTAATTGCACCATCGCTCAATATTATTTCTAGTGAGTAAAAGTGTGTTCCTGGGAAATAATTTCAATATTTTAATGTGTATAGAAGTAGATACCACCTAGCAAGCAAACAAATCCTCTGTTTTGCAACACACCAAATGGCTGCAAAAAAACCCTCAGTGTTACGTAGTAACTTGATTGTTATGTGACTTATTACATTAGTGTTGCATATAACTGCTTGAAAAATAGAGAGACTTTGCAGCTAGAAATCCACTTTTCTTAAAAATCATAAACAAGTGCTGGCATGAGAAAGAGTTCTAACTGTCTTTGTGAATAGCCTAAAAATGAAAGATGTGTTTACACATTTTTATTTTTAAAAATTCAATTCAGGTCAGATTAAATAAATCAAGTCATGACAATAATACATTCTAAATTTGAGTCACTTCTTATTGACATTTCTAACTTAAAAAAATCTTTATTATACAGAACAGAGTATTTCACCTGACTTTGATGATTGTGCTGTGCCCGTATGGCAATAAATGTCACAGACTTTCAGGCATGGCAGAAAATTAATCAATTCTGCCAGGTAAAAATTCAGAGAGCAATTTTTTCAGACTTGTTGTTAAGGGTGTCTTTTCTAAATCAGGATGATAGCTGTCCTCCAATCTGCTCCAATTAAGAGGAATTTACTGCATTGAGAATCTGTGCCTACTATACTGAAATTAAAAAAACAATAGATTAAAAATTATAACATGTCAAACTTTCAGAATGTAACTCTAAGGAATTAATATCTTTCCCCCCAAACTCTTTTGTGGAGCTTAAATGCCTGCCTGTCTGACATGTCAATTTTTTTCTGGCCTAATAATTTCCAACATGCCCTTTGCCCTAGATCCTTGAAATAAAACAAGGATGGCATTTGTCAGCAAGTTTCTCAAGTCTGCTACCTCTCATTCCATGAGCTGTCACTTGAAAAGGTGCATTTAACTTGTGAAAAGGTCATTTTTCGACCAAGAAGAGAGCTTGATGTTTTAGATGATTTGTGCCTTGATCCAAATTCTATTTGACTCTACAGAAATAGCTTGCACATGTGTGAGTACCTATGCATCTGTATGTGTGTGTGCACACACAAATGAGAAAATACAACAGGCACCCTCTCATACTAAATTATTTTCACTCCTTGGGATTCAAATATACACAAAATCCTATGGCTTTCCACCAGGAGCCTATATAATAACTCTTGCCTTATCCAGGTCAGCTTACTGTGCCTTTGTGTGCCTACCATAACTTCAGATTTGATTACAAAGCAGATGAAGAAATAGATTGAAAGAAATTCATACGTGGATTTTAAAAAACAAGGAAGAGATCCTTAATTCAGTTACTTAGTGTGTTTTTCTTTCTTGTAAGCACTCCAGAAGAGGCTGTGAGAGCACTGCCTCTTGTGGCAGGCAGGCAGGCAGATAACCCATCTGGGCAGAAGAAAGAAGTGGTCCGTCAGCTCACCTGGGAACACTGCCTCAGCCACCAGCAGCACATCACTATCACGAGCAGTAGTTACAGGTTTTTGTAGCACACAAGTCCAGCAGACACCTGTATCTATGGTATAAGCAATGAGAAAAGTCACACATAAATTAAAGAGAAGCCCCACATCAAAAAGGTCCAATTGCCTCATAGCTACTTAAAGAATAGAGATGAGACGGGTTAGTGTATATTTAGTTTTCCTTTTTGTTGCTCCTGATGTTTCTGGTGGTCATTTCATTATCCGAATTAGAACACACATTTTTCAAAATCATCCAGAATTCACCCATGCTGCCAGGTGACTCTGGAGATGTGTTAAAACTCAAAGGCAAAATCAGTAAACAACATCCCGCTGGTCCCAAGAGAGCTTTGGATCACCACTGCTACTCTAAGGACACCTGGCACTCTTCTCACCCAACCTGGGAAACCTTCTTGTTTCTCCATCTCACAGTGGAACTGACTGCACAGCATGTGGGTGGCTGTGTGTGGCCTCTCTGCTGAGCAGAATATAGCATGATCTATATGTTCTGTAAGATAAGGCTTTGCAGCAGCAAATTTTCCCTGCCCCTCTGACTGATATATGAAAGAGTTTGAAAGACTGGGCCAATGGGTATCAGGTATCCACTGTCATTAGTAGGACAAGTCCTGTGGATAGGTCTTTAGAGCACACAACTGTTTCCTTTCTAACAGCTGTCAAACATTTTTCTGGAGCAAGAAAATGTAAGCAACAGCAGCTTGAATGTAGCTTTTCAAAACTGTGTTTCATGAGGTGAAGAAAACTCCTTTTGGTCCAGTGGAGACTTTTAACAGAGTATATAATAAAGGATTTTTTTTTTCTTTCTCTATCTTTTATGTCATGTAGAAATGTAAAACTAATGGTAATAGGTTTTCCTCTTTGCTGATAATATAAGGTGTTTCTGACAGGAAGGAAATTCAAGACGACACATTCCTGGCTCAGTTAGGCTACTCTGACTGATGTGGTCTGGTTACCTTTTCCCCTCTATTTTCTTTTTAGAAATATATTATCACAGGGAAATCTACACCTCAGAATGAGCCATGTATTTCTGCTACAAAGGTCAGCCCATTATATAATACCCATATGTCCAATACGAATCAATCCTCTTTTGCTCAAGTGCACCTAAAGAGGTCCAGAGTACATTCAATCCAAATTGTATCACATTCTCCTCAATCAAATTCCCAAGAATTTGACTTTTTTTTCAGTCCACTGATGCTAAAGAGTGTTAAAAGCCAGCTAAACTCAAGCAAGAAAAATATTTTAGCAGGTTGACTGGAACACTCAAAGATGAGACAGGCAAAAAGGCCCCAGAATGAGCCCTGGATTTGATGACCTGCAGAAAGGCACTTGGTTACTTTACGTGATGAGACATGACATAATACTTGAAATTTGATCATTGTTATACAAGTTTTCTGTAGAATTATCAGTTTTTAAATCTAAAAATTAAAATAAAAATGTTTTGCTTTGTTCTATGTGGATAGCATTTATGAATCTCATTAATATAAGATGGATGTGTATAATTTAGAGTGAAGTGTTAAACATTTTATAATATAAAGTGAATCATAGATTCATTAAGGTAGGGAAAGGCCTCTAAGATAATCAAGTCCACCATTAACCTAACTCTGTCAGGTTCAACACTGAAGAATAAAAACATAGAACCATACAGGTTGAAAAAGCCCCTTAAGATCATCATGTCCAACCATCAACATAGCACTACCATCATATTCACCAATAAACCAAGTATCTAAGTGCCACATTCACACAGTTTTTGAACACTTCCAGGGACAAGGACTCAACCACTTTGACAGTCAGCCTTTCCCAGTGGTTGACCAGCCTTTTGGTGAAGAAAAGGGGATCACTAACTTCTGTAATAGTGTGTCTGTTGATTTCAGTCCAGGAGGTTACTTTGGTTTAACAATCAGGCAGCTTTTTTCTCTCTTTGGAATCCAAAGCAATCTACCAAATATTTTTGTCAGCTAAAGAGAATTCTGTCTTTTCCTCTCCAAGTGGATATGCTACTTTAAAAAGTTCCTTGGCAGAAGAAAACAAACTTGTCTGCTGATACTGGGTACAGGGCAAGTTCACGGGTGCTCTGGGCAGAGCCTAACTGTGAAGCCCCGGATTTAGCAGTCAGGGCACACCTGCAGCCTGTGGGAAGGCAGCTGCTGGCCCAGGGCTGCAGCAGGACAGCTCTGACCATCAAACCTGTGCCTCTGCAACTCTGGAGCAGATGCTGTTCCACTGATTATATGTGGGCTTTGTTAATATGGCACTTTGACTGAGCACACAGCCTAACTGTGCTTGCACAAACTGCATCTTTGCTACTGGTCACACTCACTTTCAGAGGACCCTGTCTTTCTGCCTCAGACCAATGCTGCCTGCATGGATAGCACCTTAGCAAAGAACAAAGACAATTGTGAAGAGGAAGACAATCACTGACAGTTATAAATTATTCAAGAACAAAATGTTCAAGTAATATTAACCCAAAGGTATCATCACCCATTTTTCTCCAATGGATGAAATCACCTAGTTAGTATTCAAGTGTTACTACCCAAATAAAACTGATTGATGTTCACTGAGCAGACTGGGGGAAAATTTCATCAGGATGCCCAAATTCTGTTCCTTCTTGCTTAATCAATCACACCTCTGATAAGTTGTGCAGCATTTTGTTACAAAAGTCTTAGTAAAGAAATTGGTCTGTGGCAAAATGAATAAAACATTTGCCTTAGTGCTAGAGTAATGATCCTTAAGTGCCTTAGAAAAATGAGCTGCAAAGACCTCTTCCTTTTACAGAGAGACTTGAAGTAACTGCTAATAAGGTAAAAAGGGTGATGTTTAAGGGTGGGGATAAAACAGGGTATGAACCTCTTACTTGAAGTGTCAGCCCAATCCCTTGCACAAATACACATCCATGGGATCCTGAGCTATGAGTTTGTTTTTATCCCCTCACCTCTTTCCTATTGCAGTTTTTACACCAGCATTAATCACCTTCATCTTTTCTCATTCTGTTTTCACAGAGCTTATTGTGTCACCACAAAGACATTGATCAAGTGGTGGCTGACAGGATGCAGCTATTTACTTTGAAGCAGTGGGAGCATACAGGGCAGGGAAGCACAGTGAAAATCTGCATTGGCTGGCACTTACAATTCCTGAACAATTCATACGTCTCCTTGAACACGTCCCCAAAGGCAAAGAATAATGACTTAGGTTTCCTTACAGAAATGTCATTTTTATCTTAGGCATAAAGTAGTAAAGGAAGAAAAACCCACTACATATTAAGTGTGTTTGAAAGGACTTATTTAAAGATAATTACAGAGGAATGTAAAACCAGTGGCTGAATGGTGGAGGATTATTTACTGTCATTTCAAATTAACTTACTTTAAATCCATCTAAAGCATACTCAAAGTTAAGACGTGGCCTTTCTTCTGATTTTTATTTTAAAAATAAAAAGGGAGAAAGAAGAGAGACTGGGTTTTTGGATGTGTATTTCATTAGATAGTATAATTGGTAGATAGCTGCTGACAACAAAATGCTCCTTTAAGAAAGCACTGATTTGAAAACTAGTGTGAGGTCGTGTAACCTCATTATTCTCTTTACATCTTCCATTAGGTCAAAATACCAATACCTTTTGCAGTAACTTTCATCTCAGGCAGCATGTGCCAGCATTTCACTTTCAACTCTGGTTTTTTTATTCTTCAGAAGGATTACAATCTGCAACACCACCGCTTCATTTTCATTACATTGCTGTTCTATCTTTTAGGGGAAATCAGTTTCACATTGTGTTATTCTTATACTCCTTAATAAGGTTTAGAAAGAAAAAAGAAAAAATGAATCCTTTTAAATTAAGAGGTCCCAGTTTGATAGCACTTCCCAAATAAAAAAAAAGAAAAAGAAAAAAAAGAAAAAAGAAAAAGAAAAAAGAAAATAAAAGAAAGCTCTATTATATGAATAGTTTGCTTGAAAAGGATATGTGGCAGTGGAACATTCAAATCCCAACTGTCTAAGCTGAAGTCATTGATGTGTATTATCTGCTGGCTGCTATCATTAACAAGGCAGCTTTAAAAGGACAATTCTTAAAGCCTGGACAATTTCTTTGGGCTAAAACTCTGAGGACGCCCTCTCTATCCTTTAGCTGAAAAAAGCAATCCTCTTGTGTGTGGAAATATAAAAAATTTGCCTCCTCTTGCTGGACTTTCACAGTCTTTTTCAGAGTTTCTTTGCTTGACTTATCCTTTCTGTGAAAGGGCCAGACCGTTTCTGAACATTTACATACAATAATAATAAAGTCCTCTGGCTGATTAGTAGCATGCAAAGCCCTCTTTGCAATTCTTCCATAGGTATCTGCTACTGCTTTCGTCAACCTCCTTAGAAGAAGGATTTTAGGAGAAAGCCTTATGTATTCTATCCAGTGATTTTGTACGAGTTGATGTGAGTGTACTGACCTACAATTTTCTTAGTTTAATAGTTTGAGTAAGGTTCTGTTTTCTGACTCCTTGATTTTATTTTTTGGGGGGAAGGGGAGAGGGCAGGAAGTGGGGGGAGAGGAGAAGCTAGGCCTTGCCACTGACCCCCACAACAAAATCTGATTGTGTAAACAGGTTACAATGAAATAGTGGTATTTCTCTTTTGCTGTTTGAATGTGTTGTCAGGAAAGCAAACTTCCATCTTGGTCTACTGCCCCTTCAATGTAATAA
The DNA here is from genome assembly GCF_049639895.1 of Pseudopodoces humilis. Lineage (NCBI taxonomy): Eukaryota > Metazoa > Chordata > Aves > Passeriformes > Paridae > Pseudopodoces > Pseudopodoces humilis. The sequence continues at coordinate 22,575,988 of NC_142203.1, read as the reverse complement.
ATTTTAAATGACAGAATATGAAGGAAAGGAGGTCTTAAACAGAACAATGGCGATATTAAGACTAATTTATACTTTTTTCTCAGGTAAATGTCGAACATAAGATGCAATTATTTTTATAGACTTATGAAGGTCTTTTAATAGCCATTGTCAGATGTTTATTTGATTGTAACTATTTCAGTGTCTGGCTGGAAAATTATATGGTTTCCTGGAAGCAGAGGTATATCTTTAAGGAGAAGATCTACCACAAGCTTCTGAAAAAACCCTTGTATTAAACACCTAAGTTATGCAAGTTACAGAGACATTCATCTTGGTCAATCTACAATATAACCTGAAATGACAAAGGTTTTGCAAAAAAATAAAGCAATGTCATGCATTAAAAACTGAACCAATCACGAAAACAAAGAATCAATATCTCTGCCCTAAAATGGAATATGATAGTTTTTTAAAAATTTACATATCATATTATTTGAAATTTAAAATAGTCATAATACTCTATATTTTTAGCATATTTAAAAATTAATTATTCCCAGAACTGTTATTCTCTGTATTATTTTAAATGCATTGTGAATATTAATCTTTGTAAATCAGTGGGGAAAAAAATTATGTTGATCATAGAATGGCAGATATCATGTGCAGTAAGACCATTCATTAGGTTGGACAGAATTCCAAGCAGGAAGCACTGTACCTAACAAAATGCTGGGAAACACACTAGAAGATACAGTTCAGCTCCTGGGAGTGGTCTGGAATGACCTTTCCCTGTCTTCAAACTCTGACTCTGAAATTAGATATCAGGATATGCTGGTCCCAGACTGCAGCAGTACTTTGTTTCTGCCTGGAGTTCAGCAGCTTGAGGAAAAAGAATGCATTAAATAATTTGGGCAAATGGAGAAACAGTCTCCAGACCCAGCTCTCAAAATTAATTAAGATTTCCAAGGTTTTTCTCTTCTAGTGTCTTTGCATCACATCAGTTCTTATTATGTAGAGATGGAATACTGAGACCTTGCTACCAAAAAGACAAGTATTGGAAAAATTTCACTGAAAGAGGGTGTCTAATCAGTCCAGGATTGTGATTTCAATAAAGGGATTTTCATCCTGGTGGAACATTGCCATGAGATTCGTTTGTTTGTTTCAGCTGTGTTTTGGACCAAGATGTGAGACTTCCACACTTGGTAATCAGGGACAGTCTCTGCTTGGACTTCAAAAAACCTACAAGCTATCCTACTATTTTAAAATACAATGAATAAAGTCACATTTTGAATTTTGTCAGCTGCAAATGGACTTTGAGAAGTCAGCACGGTGGATTTACCTGCATAGATCAAAGGTTAATACACTTGACCTTGAGAAAATACACCTGAATGAAAACCTATCCGGCATGTATTTGTGGTCACACATTGAAAAACACATGGGCTGCAGAAAAATCCCCTAGCTTAGAGAGAGCTCCACTTTGCACTTCTAGCCTCCAAAATCAATGAACTTTTTATCATCAGTACCTCAAAGACAAAGACTACATAAATTATATTTTAGAGAAGGAATGTATAAGAAGTCTGTTTTGATACATTTTTGCAGACCACTTCTGTCAACAAAATAATGTCCTTTCTAGCCATGTCATAAACATGTATGGTAGGTCTTGACATAGCTGTTGCACTCTTTAGATAAGGAAAAAAGACATCTGTGAAAACCAGGAACTTAAAAGATGCTACGCACAACAACAAGAAAAAGAGAGAGAGAGAAGAAGAGACTAATCTGGAAAATATATTTTATTCTGATTTTACAGAATTAAAGGCAGTTACACTGCCTTTGATTAGCACTTTCCAAAGCCACAGTGAAGCATCTGAGAGACCTGCATGTGCTAGGGATGCCCCGTAGACATTTTCTCTGTGATTAACTGTTAAAAGATTTACAAACATGCTACTTGTCTAGCCTACACTCACCTTTATAACAGTAAAGTTGTTCAACACCTTTCTTCAACAATTAAGATAATATAATTTTGATGTTTGCTAGATGACCAGTGGCATTCAGAAAAAAAAAAAAAAAAAAAGTTACTTGAAAATTCTGTAAGTATAGGGGAAAAGAAAGGACATTAAGATTTTATTAAAACAGATAACAGGGTTGCTATCAGTGCATCAGTTTCCTATTGCCTGCTGAATGAGAATTCAGGACTCTGTAAACAATACACTGTCAGAAAAAGTCTCTGGATGCACAGCAATAGCAAAATAACAGCTTAATTTTCCTGCAGAACTTTATTTCCTGCAGAATTTTATGAAATATTTATTTAAGAAATGCAAAGTAATTAAAAATATGTGAGTGTGTGTGTATGTGTGTGGGAATATGTGTATGGGCATGTTTTTTTAAAAGGTTCACTTTTTAAGTATGGGTATACGTTCAAGTATATCATTCTTGTATATATCAAGTAGCCCTAGAATTGAAAGAAAACATGCTAGAGCTTTTAGTCTATTCTCTAAAGGGGTATTTTTTTGTCCAAAATAATGAATGTCACTAGTTTTGAGGTTAACTGCGTGCACTGAATGCAAAAAACAGTATTAGTCACTTGTGTCTTGTAACATCTCAGTTTCTGCCTATAGAGGAGACAATGGCCAGGGTTTTCATAAGGTGACTATTTATTGGATTTGCATTAAAGTGCAGATGGTGAAAACTGGCAGATGATGACATGTGTCCACCAAAACTCATCCCTTCTGTATACTTTCACTGACTTGCAGTTTCTTCTCAGTCACTCTTCCTTGAGACAAAAATGAGACCCACTGTTCATGATGCTCACATGAGTTTTAAACCCATTTATACTCATTTATATTTAAGCAAATATATTCATATCATGAATTTTTTGCCTGCAGCAGCTCCCACTCTCATCCTTCTGATAAGAATTAAGGAGGAAAAAAATAGGCAAAGTGCCACGCTTCTTTTCAACCTCGATTAGAGATAAGACTACGTATTTGGAAATATTTAGAACATTGACATTGTAGATATGAGAGGAAAGCTTTTTTCACTGTAAGTCCAAACATATCCCTCATTCCTCCCAGCAGCTGGGGGTTTAGGACATAGATAAGTAGTATGCACACTTTCCTGAGGGCAGCCTGGCACAGACCCAGTGTAGGTGGGGATGTTATGCTACCACCAGTTATACATGTGACAGGAGAAAAGCAGAGAGACACAATCTGGGCTCAATCTAACTGCAGGGAAAAGAGTTAAGCATAAGTGCTCATTCCTGCCAAGGCCTTTACTAAGGTCTTAACCTTCATGCAGAGGGAACCATGGAGCTAAAATCTAAATAAGTGGCCATAGATGCTCATCCTAAGCAATAGAATAATTATGGTTTTCTGTACTAAATATTGACCTGACCCGTACTGTTTTGAGTTTTTTCCCCTATTTCTGTCTTCCTCCTAGAGACAAGTTTATAATTTTTATAACTTCACCCGTTTTACTTGCATTTTCCCTTTTTCTTTCATGGGGCAGTTTATAAGCACAATATGGGTTGCACTTGATCAGAAGAAGAAACATTACCCCTCTTCTCATTTGTGCATAAAAAAAATCCTTGATTTCATTCTATTCATTCCTCAATGGCTTCTCCTCTCTAGTTAAGTCTAGTTAAGTCAATTGTTCTCACTTTCCCTTACTTGCTTGTATATCTACATCCAAACACCATAAAAAGTGCATATTAAACTGAAAGATCAAGAGTAAACCATCAAGAGCTGACTGTAGGACTCAGGATTCTCCTTTGCAGATCACTTGCAGGTTTACATGATTTGGTTTTGTGGAGGACTGTAACAGACCACAAGCAAAGCTGATCAGCTTTTAAGGTTTCATTTAAAATTCAGAGCACTCAGCGACCTTGTATTTGCAATGAGACAAAGCAGTAAGCACAAAGAATGCAAAATATATTAGTCTTCATTTAACACCAGGAAAGCCACTTTTCCTCTTTCATATACTTGATCCACAATTTTGTCTGCATTACTTTCAGAAAGTAATGTTTTGTATGAGTAGACTTTTGCCAATAAAATGAGACGATGACTAAAATGAGGACAATAAAATCTCTAGCTCCTTTTTTTCCCATAAAATTGCAATAGATTCAATATTATATAATTACAGAGACTGAGAGAAATAGAGTGTAAAGAATGTGAATATGCCTTGTGCAATTATAATAAAAGGTAATATATTCTTTATTTATTTCATTTTACTGCAAATACTCCTTTGCAAGGCTTCAAACACTAGAATCATGTAGATCTGTAGGAAAAAATCACAAAAATCAGAGGGGATCACAAAACCTAATGTACTTTCATGAATGTTATTAATAGTGAGGGTACTTAAAAGGAACAGCAAATATTCAAGTAGTTTTTGGTTACAGTTGGTTGATTTGCTAGTGTTAACATCAAGTTGTATGGATAAATCAGGAGTATTGGTTACTGCTGGCTTTTAGGCTGTGATTGTTACTGTTGCTATCAGGTGGTTTCTTTCCAGTCTGTGATAAATGTACCTTTGTGTATTGCCATTTAAAGTGCAGTGCTGCTGTCATCTATAAAATGTATTTTCTTTGAGAAATTATCCAGTCATGGAAAATTTTAAAATCCCAGAAAAAGAAGCAGTGATCAAAGTTCACCATGCAGGCACAGGATCTGATAATGACATTTCTTCACTCCAGTTCATAACACACAAGGGACAAAATAACGTAATTTTTTGGTGAAGATACATGTGACCTTGGTACCTCCCTGGACTCAGTGAAGAAATTCTATAAATTGTTTCTGATAACGGGTACATATTTTTATAGTTATTGGTAAGGAAATACACCTCCTGGTTTCTACCTGAGAACTTTACTGAACACTTCAGTTTGCAGAAGCAAACCAAAAGCCAAAGCCTCTTCACAGGCCTGTTCAAGACACATAAACTGCATTTGTGCCTAGGTGCACAACGCTGGGGTCAAAGCTTACACACTGCTTTGAGATTCTTCAGGTAAAGAGGCAATAAATACCATAATAATAAACATTGTTCTGAAGCAGTCCTGCAAGGACAGTTGCTATCACCATAATAGAAAAATCTGCTATGTAAAATCTACATTTTTAATGTTTTGGAAGGAAGTAAAACCTCAATAAATTTATTTTCAAAAATGTGTTAAGCATATTCTTTTACAGACTTACACAATCAAAAGCTCAACAATAAAGTTAAACTAGTTAAAATTAAGTCTGAAGCTGGAAGAATAGAGGAAGTAGTGGCAGTTGGTATAGATGATTTCCTCTCTCAGGCCATAGAAGCAGCGAACTGAAATACATTCACTGGAAGACATTGGGAATTTTACATTAAGAGCAGAAAATAGTATTTCCAAAGATCCTGACATACAACGAGTCCTTCAAAAAGTGAAGATCTTTCTGTCTAGCTCTTAAGCTTTTCAGCACTTTGTGTTTGATCTTAGGCCACAGACTTTGGACAGCATTTTCAATCACTGTTCACATGCAAGTGACTTGATGCCAAGAACAACTTTGTTTGGCAGCAGGAGCTGACACAACGCTTTAGTTCTCCTGCAGTACCACATGTGTCTTCCAAAAACTGTGGTTACAGACAGAAATAAAGACCTAACTGCTACATCATATTAGTAAGGAAATACACAGTCCCTGACCAAAGGTCTGGAAAAAGATCCAAGCTTGCAGCTCTGTTTTTTTGGCACTCAGATGCCTTTATCTAGGTTGCATGTTTCACTTGGCGTTTGACAGACTTTATTGGTATAATTGTTTATTAGAGCTGGGTGAATGCTAAAAACAGTTAAGATTTTTTAGCAACTACTGGCCAAAAACAAACAAGGGAGAAGAGGGAGTCCCACTTGCCCTGTGGCAGCCCACTGCTGGTGGCTGTGGAAGTCATGAAGGACATGGGGCAACCATCCAGCTGTAAACTGTCCTGAGATACTCATATTTTCAAGGATATTTTAGGAAGATTTTATTTTGCTTCCGTAGCATGCTATGGAGAAGTATACCTAAACGTACTCAAATGTTCTTTCAGAATTCTTTTTCAGCCAGTCTAATGTTTTCTTCCATCTTCTATGAAAGCACCAGTTCATAGTACTCATTCATACTCATTGTAGGTATCATCATTTAGTAGTATGCTAATTTAGAAATGAAAACAATTAGAGCAAAGAATTAAATCAACTTTATATCTGTTGTTGAGTACAGAATAAAAAAATTCTCCAAAACAATCATCTGTGTACCTGGTTAGTTATCAACCTCACAGCAGAGCCTCACTCCTTAATTAGTAGAATGGCTGCTTCTTTAAAATCTTAAAACAATTTCTTATTTCTCTTAATTTATTTTATCTGTAATTTCCAGAAGTAATTTTGTGGTGAACATCTTTCGTTCTAATAGAATGGTTACTATTGTCATTATTTAGGCAATGAGAGAAACCAACTACAATCTTTCAATAAGTATTAAAATTTTCATAGATTATTGATTTTTCAGTTGTCTTATCAGATATAAGTGTCATTTGGGAGGTTTGTGGAATCCATTCTTTACTGTATAAACTGATTTGAGTAATAAAAGTTGAGGGTTTATGGCAAAATAAAGTGAAAGCAAAAGAAAATCTGAACAAGATGCCCAAAGAGATTCCATCTGGCCTACTTTATGGGGATTTTGTTATTATTATGAAATCAAAATTTGAACTGAAAATTTGAAACCTTAATTTTTGAATAAAATATCTACATGAATGGTACACAAGAAGAAAATTTAATTTTTTTTCTAATAAGTGGTAATGCAAAGCATCTCAAGAACATTATAAGTCAGTAGCTCAAAAACTTATATTTCTCAGTATCTTTGTCATAGTAGTAGCTTTCTCTAAATAATCTAAGTTGCTAGACAAGCAGAGAAGGAATTTCATTCCACTGATAATGAAGCAATCTTCAGCAAGATGTCAAAACATCCTAAGTGGTTAATGACATTTCTTGTGATCCATCTGTTGGCTGTCCTTCCCTCTGGGACAAAAAGAGAATCCTTTTTATTAAATGTAAATCAGTATTTAGATAAACACTAAACAGATGAAGAGAAAAACACTCTGACAGCCTTCAAGCTTAGGGACTATAAGTGTACTCAACCACAGTGTAAAAACAATTTTTTTTTTTCCACACAGACATCTTTGTGAATACCTAGCAGCACGGGTGCCTTGATCTCCAGCTAAGGAGGAAACACACACTGGTTTATGAAATGTATATCCACACACACAGAGATATAGATAGTTACTATGACAGTGTGCACTCAGATCTCCTGTTTTATCTCTGTTTTAATCCCCTGGCTACCAATGGAAAGGAGAAATGTACTGTGGACTTACAAGAAAAAGAAGCAGGAAGGATGTAACTGTATGAGCAGATATTTTAAGGGGAGAAAACAATGGCTCTTCTCCATGGAAACTGCCATGTTTCCAGGCTGGCATATACCGGCTCCGGCCTGAAGACAAGGAACCTGGGGTTGTCAGATGTTTCTGTGGTGTAGGAGGATTGTTTTGGTTTCTAAGTCTACAGACAGCTTCTGTGCCTGGCTCCACTCCACCCACAACAGCAGCTCTGATAGCCCTGTGGCCACCTTGCTTTCATTCCCCTCTTCCTAATCATTGTCAGATTTTTCCAAGAGAAAGTTTAATAAGAAAATTAGCTTTAAAATATGATTTTAATAAAAATTCATAGAATTGTGGAATCATAGAATGGTTTGGGTTGGAAGGGACCTTAAAGATCATCTAGTTCAAACCCTTCTTCCATGGGCAAGAACACCTTCCCCTAGACCTGAACCCCACCCAACCTGGCCTTGAAAACTTCCAAGGATGGGGCATTCACAGTTTCTATGTGCAACCTGTGTCAGTGTCTCACCACCCTCACAGTAAACAGTTTCTTCCTAATATCTTATCTAAGCCTACCCTCAATTCAGCTTAAAGACACACCCCTTGTCCTGTTAAATATGCCCTTATAAAAAGTCACTCTCCACATTCTTGTAGCTGCTTAAAGATACCAAAAGATGCTACAAGAGCTCTCTGGAGTCTTCTCTGCTCTAGGCTGAACAGCCCCAACTCTCCCATCCTGTCTGCATAGGAAAGGTACTCCAGCTCCCTTATCATCTTTGTGGCCCTACTCTGGACTTACCTCATCAACTCCACATGTTTTTTGTGCTGGAGATCCCAAAGCTGGATGCAGTGTTCCAGGGGGAGACTTACAAGAGCAGAGCAGAGGGGTAGAATCACCCCTCTCGACCTGCTGGTCCTGCTGCTTGGTTTTCTGGACTGCAAGGATGCCTTGCCATACCATGTAGAGCTTTTCATCCACAAACATCCCCAGATGTTTCTCCCCAGGGCTCCTCTAAATCCATTCCTCACCTAGTCTTGGGTGATTTATGCTTGGGATTACCCCAACCCAGGCACAGGACCTTGCACTTGGCCACACTGAACTTCATGGTTTTCACACAGACTTACCTCTCAAGCCTCCAGATGGACACATGCAAATACTCATAACAAGTTAATGACTAAACTGTATTTTACTTTTCTAAATGTCAGTTAAGGTCTAAATCATTGGGCTTTTCTGTGGGCATTTCACCACCACTTTTTAACCATTATTTGAAGATTAAAAGGAGTAAAAATTTGTATGTCTAAGATCCTACCTCTTAAATAGCTTAAGTTCACAAACACTACAATATGACTATCAGCAAACACTATGCTGTACTTGCTGCATTCCAAAAACCAATTACTTGAGAGGTCAGTAAAATTTTCTATAAGACTACTACTTCAGAATAGTGAAAATCACATAAAAATAATTTCTGCACTTGGGCCTGTTCTCACTGCCATCTTTCCTAGCGGGAGTGGGAGATTTTAAGAAATGGCAATAGATTTGTCTTAACCACCATCTCTCAGTACATCTCAGATTCTTTCCCTTACTTGCACAGGACAGATCCAAATAAATCTATTCCCTATTCCCTATTCCCTGTTTATATAGCACAGCAACCAGTAAGTTACTAACAATGAAGTGTACCTGTAGGCTGCAGGATCATGTCCAGGGAAGCTACAGTTTACCAGTGACCAGCATGGGACTCAATGAGATGGACTTCTGCTCAGGAAATCGTTTCTTCAACACAGGAACAAACTCAGCTTAGCTCCAGAGACAGAGAGCCCCAAACAGAGGCAGGGTGGTGGGTGTTGTGGGACAGAACCAGGGTAGAATTTAGCAAGGAAGAAACCCCAGGGCTGCCACCCCACAAGGGTCCAGGATGGGGCAACTCTTTCTGGGCTCACAGGGCCCAGAGGCAGAGGATGGAATTCCCTCTTGCTGGGCTTTAAAGCCACACCTTTCACTTTAACAATGCTCATCTGAAACTAAATCTTTGCCTCCCTGGGCAGGGGCACCTCATATGTATTCTTCCCTGAAAATATTGAATTTACTGAGTATAGACAGAAAGGCAGTGAAGAAATGCACAGCAGGTCCAGTGTTTCTTGGCATGTACATATCTGATTATGCATGGTAGTAAGCAAAGCCATTACCTCCAGAAATGACAGCAAGAGTAGGGTTGTGGCATGACACCTTCCCTCCATGATGGAAAAACATCAAACATGAAACGTCATTAAAAAATATTTAGATGCTACTGACTATAATGATGATAGTACTGTCCTTCTGAAAATAAGTTAATTTATATTTGTTTTAGAAATCTATATTTCCTGGACTAGGAGTAATAACATTTTTTGCTTTGTCTGGTCTGGAGGATTTTAGTAGGTTGCAACAAACCTTAAAGATCCTTCCATGCTCCTGTTCATTGGCTAGTATCTAACGTCTCAAAATTTTCTCATAGACTTCTCAGTCCTTAAACAACTTTCTATACCATCTCCAGCATGTTTGCATCAACACCTGAAGAAGCACCATGTTGTAGTCTTTAAACAAATCCTATCAAATATATAGTGTTTCCTGGTAAGAATGTAATTAATCTTTAAGCCGATGTAAATTGGCTTAAAACAGACTGTGATTTAATACACTTCCTTGCCTTTGTGGGCTGTTATCCTGTTGAGCCCTGGCAATACAGTAGTTCCCTTTTGGTCAGAGGTAAGGTATCGCTTTTCTTCTGAGTTAACATATCTCAATGGAAATGAGATCTTTAAAGCACTATGATCAAGTAACGCTGAGGATTTGCACACAACCTCACAACTGTCAAATCCCTCCTGAGCTTGTATTCAATCTTCAAACCCCAGGTTTGTACCTGAAACAATGTCTTTATTCAAGTATGTCTTAGCCCCCTTTTGGCCACATTAATAATCAGTTTATGGATGGTTTCAGCTCTCAGTAAAATACATTAATGGGTGAACAAAAAAAAGAAATATTAAAAAATAAATTAAAAAAATAATTTTTACTCCCTTGTCTTAATATTTATAGTCTTCAGGCTTTCATTCTCCCATCCTTATTTTGGTTCACGTTTCTCTCCAGCAAATTGCATCTGTTGGGGCTTTTAAATATGTGATTGAAGATTTCTGGTGACATATGTCATCACTGTTGATAATCTGAGCTAAAGCCCATGCAATGTCAGTGAGTGTAGGATGGTGGGAGGGCAGCTCCCATCATGCTGCCTATATGATGGGTGAGATCATGTTTCCGTCAATCACCTTGTCAGAGTAACAGGCAAAATCTGAGAGGTTTGGCTTCATATTGTCAGATTGCTTGGCATTTATAATTTTATCAGAGAGTGTTTTTTTTCAGCTTCACTACATCTATACAGGTTTTTCCAGAGATACGCAGGAAACACCTGAGCACATCTCTGCAGCACAGCAACTAAAAATTCAGAATTTATTAGGCAAAGCCTGGTGCTGTTCAGCTCTTACTTTAAAAAGCATTCTACCTCCTGTCATTTGAGTTAGGGATATAAAGCACTAAAAAGCTGTTGAGCTGCACCTGTGAAACTCTTTGTAATAAAATATGCAACAAAGAATGGGTAAAGGTGGGAAAATCAATGTTTTTAAATCCTCAGCACATTTTGGTGACATTTATCTAGATTTCTCAGTCATTAGCTAGAAAGATCCTACTTTACTGCTCTTTCTTCAGCAACCCATTTATTTTTATAATCCCCTCCCGGTTCCTGTACCTCACTGGTGCAGCTCAGTTCCGAACCTCTCCCTGTTCCATGGGCATGGTTGCCCCTGCAGTGATGAGCTGACTGCTGGGCTAAAGCTGGCACATTTTGAAAAAGCACTGCAGAGCTTCAGCACTTCACTCTTCCTCCAGAACCAAAGATTGCACCACACCCTGCCCCTGTCTCAGGAGACCTAGCTGGTCTAGGGCTTCCACCAGCCTCAGATGTTCTGAGTTTAGTAGGATGCTATAAAACTTTGATGTGGTTTGATCAGAACCATAAAATCTACAGGCAACTACAAGAAAAGAACCTGTATCTACCAGAGCTGGAGAAAAAACTCTCCTGCTTCTGTTAGCTAAACATATTAATTTTACAACTGTATTTGTAATGCAATTAGTCAAAGAACACCAGCTAAAACTATCTAATTTTTTACCTCCTTGTAAGATATGCTGAGGGATGCTACATGATCATATAAAAGATGTCAATAAAAATGCATGGGGTAAATACTGGCAATTTCAAAACAGTCTTAGTTGCTGATAGAGCAACATTGCATCTTTTTCCTTAGCATTGTATACCAATAAATTCTATCATTGTTCATCTCACGACAAATGTATTAGAAATATAATATTTAATACAACTAAAATCTACATGTTTACTATGTGATTTATACTTAAATCTGTGAATTAATATTTATGTACTTGACTAGGTTTTCTGAGAACACATCCATTAAACTTTGCTCTTATCTTCTGTATGAAGGCAAATTCTTCAGTAGTATTTTGGGGAGTCGATTCTGTATTAGTTACATGTATTTGCAGTCTGAGCTCCTCTTTCATGTTAAGAGACCAAAGTTCCCAAAAGAAAGCCTACAGTTCAAAGGTTTATGGAGTTTTTTGTCACATATATTTTTCTTGTTTGGTGTGTTTGAAGATATTTTCAAACACCATTTCTCCATCATAGGTCAAATGCTTTAAAGTTAACTGGTATATTACTATACATAAAAGCCTTTTGTTCTAAGAAAAGTACTTAAAGTGTCAACAAGGGCATAAGGTTAAAGAGGATTTTTTTTTTTTTTCAAATGAAGATTCTTGGAAAAAAAAAATGAATACTTCAGAAAGAGAAGTGACTGCACTTACACAAAAGATTTATTTCATAAAGAATCTATCTTATACATGGGAGTTATGAATGTGGAAAAGCTTCAACAACCCATAGGAGAATATGGATATCAAACACTCTGGAGAAGTTTTTCATCATAATGCTAACAATAGGAATTATCTGTGCTCTTTCTGCTAGTGCTGATGAAATCAGTGTAATTCTTTCACCTCTGAGCAAAATGCTGTTGAGCTTAAGCAGAGAAGTGTTGAATCACACATAGATTTCTTTAATTGAATCAACTCTATGCTCAAATATACTCTATGCTTAGTAACAACAAATCTGTGAATCTTTCTGGCAGTTCTCTGAAACTGGTGGATGACTGAAAGCCTAGCTCTTAGTAAATTAGTGGTAACTTTCTCCCTCACTCCAAAGGATCTGTGAGTAGAACCAGGCCAGAAAAAAAAAAAAAAAGCCAACTAAGTTTATATTTTAAGTGTTTGCTTGTTTGTTTGTTTGTTTCTTTCTTTCTTTCATAAGTAAGTAAGTAAGTAAGTAAGTAAGTAAAGAAAAGGGTAAGCAAAGTAAAGAAGAGGTTTGAAAAAAAGCAAATAATATCTTGGATATTTCTAATGGTTCCAAAGAAGTACCAATGCTACAAGACAGTAAAAACAATGGAAATCTTCATGCTTTTGTCCAGCTACTATTCATTATAGTTTCAGGCACTTTTCTTTTTGCACCATTTAGCTTTTGGCTGAAACAGGGGGCTGGCAGTAGAGGAGAATGTCCCACTAGCTAACTGTAAACAAAAAAGGTTCCATGCAATCAATCTAAATCCTGGTACATTAAGTTCTATCCCAGCCTGGAAATGGGTTCCTCTAAGTGTTGGCAAGCAGTAGTGTTGACCATATAATTTGATTAATACTGCATTCAAAGGCAAAGCCTTTCATTTATGCAAAATGCAGTGGGCTCACATTGCCGAGCAGGTCACAAGAACAAATTTATTTTAAAAGTATTAATTAATTTATTAATTATTTTAAAATTATTAATTTTATATATATACATATACATATACATCATACACATACACATATACATATACATATACATATACATATACAGATACAGATACAGATACAGATACATATACATATACATATACATATACATATACATATACATATACATATACATATACATTTTTTAATATCTGTATAAATACATATAGATATAACAATATACCTGAGCATATCACCCTGCCCTGAGACAGGTGTACATGTCCCTCAGCCATCCTGTGGCAAGCCACACTGCAAAAGTCAGCAGATAGACCTAGTATTAGTGTTGATTTGAGATTACTGGAAGCACTGTGGGCACACATTTTGAGTCAGGTTTTTTTCCATTTCAAAGACTACTTTTTCAGTGTCTTTTGTGCTGCAGTAGGTATAGGAGGAGTTCTGTGAGCACACTGGATGGCCCCGAAAACTAAGCAGATTGTACCCTGATCAGATTTTCTAGAAACAGCCAGTGACTATAATCCACAAAAATGCTAGAAATTACTAGTTTAGTAAGAAAAATGTAAGGGATTTTTATATTCCAATAGCAGGAAATGCATGTTATTTTGAAAAATGTTGTCTCCATTTACACTAAGGCCTTAGAAGGGGAAGAAAACATTTACCAGAAAGGTTATATCCAGTACCACTGGAGTTTCTCTCATTACACACTCCTTTTTCCTTTTGCTTTCAAATGCTCTTTGACTCATTTTAGGCTACCTCTCTCTCCAGCTCCCCACCCAAGAACCATCTAGTGATGGAAAACTAAAAAAAATTTAAGATACGATACTCCTGCAGGAAAAAGAGAACCAAATTTTTTTCCTGTATTTCTCACTTTCTTAAAAGCCAACGATTGCAAAGTAGAGTTTTGACTTACAAAACTCACTTATTCCTTTGTTAAACAGTAGAAAATGACAGCACACAAGAGCATGTGTAATATGAGTTTAGAAATGCCACTTATCAGGCTTCAGTTTAGGTCAAGGTTGCCCTCTATAACGTCTAACATAGACATAAACACAATCCCTCAAAACTAAGGGGTAATAAAATACTGAGAAACAAATTGTGATATTGTGCAAGTGTTAATTTTTTTTTTTTACTAAGAATCTGGATCCAGGAAAAATTCTAAAATGAAAGGGGGAAGGGAAGCAGAGAGCTCTACAGCTATCCACACCTTGATTTCATGGCTCATTCACTTCAGTATCAATAGTGTCCACACAGAAGATGCACTATTATTTCACATAATGGAGGGGGCAGCTAAACGATTGGCTTCGTTGCACACTGCAGCTACACTGACATTTGTAAAAACGTCCAAATCCAAAGGGATAAATAATTCACAGCTTTGCTGAAAGATAGTACTAAAGGGGTTTGATAGATTGATAAAGAAGAATGCAGCTGTAAAAGTTTGGCACATTCAAGCTTCAGGGAATTTGGACTGGCCTATTATGCTCTCACATTTCTAGAGAACTGTTAAACTAACCCCCTCAAAACTTCCTCTCTTATCTTCAAATGATCCCTATGATAAAGCACAGAAAGATTAAAAAAAATATATAAAACATACCAGAGCAAAATGGGCACGTAAAAGAAGCTTCAGAAAGGCAATGAGAGAGGGGGTTGGCTTGTTGTTTTCTAATTACTTCTTTAAACGCATTCTTAAATTGGAACGAGAATTATATCTTAGAGTTCCTTTCTCTGTGGTTTGACAAATCAACAGTTGTAAAAATAATTACATGTTTCATTTATTTTCACTGTTTCTTTTAATAGAATACTTTAGTCTTAAAATTGCAAGGACAGCTGAAAAGCTTCTTTGAGAATGCAGAAATCTGTGCATTACAGAAACATCTGTGATGCCTAATTCTATTAACAATGAACGTAATGGCTTTATTTATTTCTCACGGTATCCTCTACATTCTAAACATTTGAGGATATTCACTCAAATAGACATTTATCTGATTTTAACCCTGGAGAGCCCTTGTTCTGACCACATTCCATCCAGCCAGAGCTGGGATGCATTTCAAAACCAATCCTCATCAGATAGGTAAACAACAGGTGCAGAATGAAAAAGGGGTAAATTCTATACAAAACACCAGTTTCCCCTTCAAGCACTTTGTTGCCTAAACTAACAGTAGGACTAAGCAGTAATTCATTCTCCCACATGTTGGTATGGCACATTTGGCCTGAAAAGACCTGTCTTAAGAATTACCAAGCCAAATCCCCCACGTTGCAGACAGTTGTGAACACTCCTTTTGCTAACGTATCCTTCACACTGCTGAAAACATTTCTAAATATGCTTTCAATTTTTACATGTCTTCAGGACCTAAAAACTTGTTTGTATCTATGGTAAATACTGTGAGAACAATAAGAAATCTTGTGGTGTGGGTTATGTTAAAAAAAGTGCCCAATTTGTTTATTTTACGTTTTTTCCAATTTTCCTCCTATAGGAAACTTAAGAGGACTTAAACAGATGTGAACATGTCCTTTTGCCTTCTTTTCTCCTTCCATTCCTTTGATTTTGGACTTTTAAGGGTTGTTCTCTTCCCCTACCCTAATTTCACCTTGGGGCTCCCCAGTGTTCCACTCTCCTATCCCTCTGATCCCCACATCCACCTTCTTCTTTGGACATCCAGCCACTGTCTCTGAGCCACAAAGTCATAAATATACTCTTTTATTCCAGACCTAACTCATTTCCAAACTAAACTCTCAGCATGTTTCTCTAAGCTCCTGTGGATAACTGTCAAATTAAGGTCAAAATCGTAACATCTTCCTCCTGAGGTATTTGAGGCTACTTTCTTACTCATTTACTGTTGATAACGGTATGTTATATTCATATTTCAAAGATGTCATCTTTAACTTGGCTTGCTCCTAGTTTTCAAATGTCAAGGATGTGGAATATGCTAAAGTTCTACTGCACAGCACCTGCCTTTCTACACCTTCACAAGACAAATTTTTTCCCAGATGATCATCTATTGTCTTCATATTTGCAGCTTTCTTTTGTTTGAAACTGAATAAAGGAACATCAGTGCTTCAATGTGCACAAAACAATGATGCTTACAAAGATTATTTACCTGTCTCACTGAGTGAGACAAGCAATGTATCCATAACCTTGCAGCATAGCCTCTCCCTCCTCTACCGTGATGTGATTTCTTGAAGTTGTTCACAGCCTTTCCTCACCCTACTTAGATATTACCTGATATTCAGCTTCAAGAGTTTGAAGCCCATCTCCAGCTTATGAGTATTTCCTTCATGTGGTAAATTTTCAAACAA
The DNA here is from genome assembly GCF_049639895.1 of Pseudopodoces humilis. Classification (NCBI taxonomy): domain Eukaryota; kingdom Metazoa; phylum Chordata; class Aves; order Passeriformes; family Paridae; genus Pseudopodoces; species Pseudopodoces humilis. The sequence continues at coordinate 22,559,517 of NC_142203.1, read as the reverse complement.
ACTTCAGGCCTGCATTCAGGATCCTCTTTATGCTTGGTTTTTTAGTAAAACTCATAGAACTACCTTATTATCTTTCAAACAGTTTCTACCAGTGTCCTTTCCCTATCAGAAGCTGATAATGTTCATCCCATTGGTGCATCTGAGCCATTAACAGCTATTTTTAACTGTGTCATTTCCTTATTGCTTTTTGCTCCCAGTCTCCTATGTAGACCAGATGATGTACTGGCAGTAGACCAAATTCATGCTTTGCATCTTAATAGAGAGCTCAGCAGAGGAAAACCCCATCTCACATGTAGGACCCTAGTAGCTGTGGTAACACAAACCTGTGAAATCCTAGTTCTATCATGCAGCATGACCATAAATAATAACCATAAGCACTTCCGAGTTCTGAAAATCATTGCTATTAATATTTTTGTGAATTTTTTTACAGAAGTGAATGTTCTCACTGGAAACCTTATCACATTTGGCCTACACAGAACAGGGTGACATTCAGGTGACCTGACATTAGACACCTCCAGTGCAGTAATTTCATTCTGCAGTAATTCCCTAGACTTCCTCTAGTGAAGACAATAGATGAACAAACACAACTCATCTCATCCTGAACAGTTGTCTATGGCAGATGTCAGTCATGGCTTCTTTGTGCTTATTTTCTCCTGCTTTGTATGAAGATAGTCAGAGCTGCAGTTCAGAAACACATATAGGCAGTGTAGATATCTAAAGTTAGATGAAAATCCCAGTCCTCTGTGATGCCTGGTGGCACAAGGCAGCAGCGTACCTTTCTCTGGGCATTTCAAGCTCTGTCTTTATTTAAGGTGCTCTTAGCACTAAACTTGTACCAAGGCCACATGTGCAGGGAAAGTTTGTCTCATCAAACGCAGCCAAAAGAACATCCCAGTTATTTTTTGTTCCACAAAAGAAACAGCAGCTGCTCATTTCTGATATAGAAAATACACTGATCTATAGTTTCAGCTGGCATGAGAACAATGAGAGTTTGAGTCTTGCATTTTCCTTAATTTTTTTTAGTTTTAATTTGGTTTAAAGTTTATTCACCACCATCCCTTTTGCCCAGTTTATTCTACATGACCTAAAATTAACCCTTGGACAAATGTAAAGGCAAAGAGAGCTCTTAAACAGTATCTGTATGTTCCTTTGTCTCAGGAAATGTAAATTAGGGCACTGGGTGAATAACACTGCTTGGCTTTGTGTCATGAAATGTATTTGTGGAGCTATGGCAGGGTCAAGATTTATGAAGCTATCAGGACTGGAGTGGGCAGGGGGCCAGCTTACACCTGCAGCACTATTTTTGCTGCTTTCCAGACAAGTAACTTTGGAGTAAGGGGCACTGGTTCCTAAGGTGACATTATTTAACTGATTGGCAGGCACTCCTTTGAGATGGACAGGAACTGCACAGATGGGGAAGAAATGAAAATAAAAAGAGAAACAAATTCCTAAGTTGAATTTATATAAAGTAAATAGGAAGTATATTTGAATAAGAACAATGATAGTAATAGAAATAGTAAATCATTTAGGCAATTCAACAAAATCACTAACTACACATGAATAAGAGGGAAAGAGAATTTATATTAAGGCAGTTAAAGGAAGCAAAGGATTTTTACACAGTGATAGATCTCCATAACAATTTATTTTTAATCCAAGGAGCTAACCAAAAAATGCCTCTTTTCTGGTAAATAATGTGGTCTGTTGAAAAAAAACCCAAGAAATAAACAAAAAACCCAAACAAAAAACCTTTACCACAAGCCAAGAAAACAAGCAACAAATAAATAAAAGCACCAGCATATGTGTCTCTGCCTCAGTGACTAGGTTTCTATTGATGCCCATCATATTATTCTCTCTCTTATTTATTCACAGCTCACTGACCAGATTACAAAATCACCAGCTTCAGAGGCTGCTGGGGAAAGCAAAATAATCTTCACAGGAGTCAAATGCACAAAACAAAGGATGACAGAGAAAAGATTCACCCTTTCTTGTGTATGCTCTGCACTGCCTTTTTGGTTATTAAATGGAGATTATATTATTGTAGCAGAAATTTGACAAGCCATTTGCCACAAAAAAACTTATGTTTAGAAAGTGGGTTCCTTGTAGTGAGAAGTCCTCTGAGAAGTCCTAATTTACTTGAATGTATTCAGTGTACAAGTTTATATTTCTTCATACTACTCTGTTGATTTCCATTATTCATCATTTCCATTGAACAAATGTGTCAGATCAAATAGAATTTTTTCTATTTTTCACTTTAAGAGCACAAATTCATATTTCAATATTAATTTAAATTGCAGTCTTTTAAGTGCAAGAATCTTTGCTTCTCCTGAATATTTTTCCTCAGTCACAGAACAGCAATGTTAGATGTGCACGCAGTGAAAGAAACCATCAAAACTCCCAGCAAAAATGCCGTAGTTTTTCTCAACATGCATAATTTTAAAAACAATGTTTTCAATATTGTAAATCTATATATTATGAAAGTTAGTTAAACAAGTGAAATTATTATTTTCTGTGTAATGCTTAACAGGGAGAAACAAGGACACTTAAACCCAAAGCGGACAAGAAACTATAGTGAGTTCTCACAATCACTCAACTGTGCCTCTGCTTGTGTGCTCAAACCAGCTGGATAAGCCAGATTCTGCATTGTTTCAGATGCTAGGAATCCAAGCCTGTCCTACTTTACCAAACACAGTCCTATTCATAACAGACAGCTGTCAACCACAAAAGGCTCAGCTGCTAAGCTAGGACAAATTGCTACAGGTAATTTTAAAGTCTGTAGTTTTCAGGTGCCATCATACTGGTAATGCCCCATTTCTGTTTCACATTTTGAACGCCCAGTTAATCTTGGTTTAAAACACTTTTTGTATTTACATATTCCTTAATTCAACCCACCCAACATCATAAGGAATCAATATATCTTTGGTTCTTTCCATCAGTGCTTGGTTGCTTTGTGTTGTGATGTGGGGTTTTTTGGTATTGTTTTGTTGTTGTTGTTGTTGTTGTTGTTGCTTGTTGGGTTGTTGGTTTTTTTTTTATTACATTTAACTTAGATTCCATATGTTAATGTTAGAATTCATTAGCAAGATCTTCTATACTCTTGGCCAATAGAATGCAAATTTTTATTAAAACTAAATAGAAAGACAGTGTGGAAATGATCATTAAAATGTTTCTATGTGAAATAAAATTATCTATTTAATGCTTTAGTTCCACAAAGCTAGAATGAGATTTCTGTTGGCATCCAAAAAATTCAATATGCCAATCTGGCATTGCATTTCTCATTGGAAGCTTCCACTGCATTAAAGTGCACTATAAGAGGCTAAAAATTGGATGAAAATCATCTCATTATTTATGTTCCTAAAAAGTCAGAGCGTTACCACTGCACAGTACTCAGAAAGTTGATTCTGGAAGGAAGATTATGTATTAAGCCTGGACTTCAAGTTAAATGAAAGTGAGCATACCTAAGCTCTGGGCAATGGATTACTACAATACATTTTCATTGCTGCTGGCACTAACCAGAAAATACGTGTGAAAATAACAATTAAATTGAAAAGCCTGACTACTTACCATAGTATTTATATGTGCTCCTGTCTTTTCCTGCTGTTTGTATCTAAATTTAAAAACAATACAAGAACATTTTACATCTTATGTTTGATAGATCCTATTACAACTCCTTCCTCTTCTTAGTGTACTTTTTAACAGTGTGTACAGCAGAAAACGACAAGGAATTAATCAGAATGCCAAAAGAGTTGGGTTACACAGTGTGTAGAAAGCACTTCAGCTACATTATTTGCTCAATTTCTGTAGGGAGTTGTGAAATAGAGGTCTTAAATTTAACATGTCTGGCTTACTTCCACCTGGATTCACTTCAAACCCGTTGCCTGCAGCTTGCTGAATACAGAGTGGGAAATCAGTCATTACATTAAGAACTGATGGCAAATGATTCCAATTCACATTTTTCAGCTGGTATGTTTTTTAACCTGGAGCAACACCAAATTGAAAAATTTTGCAAGCTGGGCATAAAAGCTGTGTTGTAGACTAAATATATTTCCAGCTCTATGAAGTCCACAAGGGGATATTTCTCCAGCATTTCTCCAGTTGCTATGCTACCCACTGAAGTTACAAGGCACACTATATCTTCAGCTCTCATCCTGTTCTTTTTCTCCCTGCTACCAGCCAGTGTCAAAGCTGCTCAGCTGCTGTGATCTACAGTTTAGCACTGACCCAATTTCAATACATTTATAAATGTCTGATATAGACTTATAGGCCATTTGCTGCTAAGAAAAAACCACACCTTTGAAATTAACCTGCTGCACATTCTGATTTGAAGCATGCATTTTGGTTTGATGGCATAGCAGGAGTTGCATATCTTTTCTGTTCTTATCAAAAGTATAGTTGTTAATCAAATGCATTTCAATAGCTCATGGAGATGTTACACTGCTCTGTAAAGCACTGATACACATTCCTTACTTAATTTTTTGAGAAAACTGACAATTTCTAGAACTTACAGAAGTGAATGAAAATTTTACTTCCCAGAATCATATATAATTTAGAAGCCAAATCATAGTACAGAAAGGAAATCTGTCAGACCTGAACGCTGCTACTGATGGCATTTTAGCCAGGGGACCCTAGTGGCTGTGTAACACTAGATGTGTTTAAATGTGTATTGATTTTGTGATGCTGACAAAAGTAAATTTACAAGTTACAGGAGGATGCTTTAATCATGTCACAAGACAGCAGGTCCAAAATAGGTTTCTAATGTATCATAACAAGAAGTTGATACAGAAAAGTTTTGATACAAAATACATTTTAAAAGTCCCCAGCCCTGACTGATTCTTTTAGTTATTTTTAATAAATGCAATTTAACCAAGACACAAGTTTCATTCCTGCAAGAACTTAGTGCATACTCTCCATTGTCTCCATAGAAGTATTTATAATTCAGTGACAGTATAAAGGGAAAAGGGATTAATTCGAGCTATTCTTTTCACACGGAATGTAACCAAATACATTTCTGGGATAGTGTCACTCAAATCAGTTTTGCCTGGACAGTGTTATGAGAGTCTTTAAATACCATGACTAGCTGATCAGGGACTTGTTTCAGTATATTTTCTTATTTGTATTTCTGTAGAAAATTTGTATGTTCAGAGATATTTGGTTATAAATAAGTGTAAAGACACTTGTCAGTTTAATATTCTCTATCAATAGATCTCAGTATGTGAAGGGAGATCTTAGCATCCATGTGGGAAACTGGAAGAGAGAAAGAAGGAAGAGCAGATTTTCTGGAGATCATACAGTGAGCAAGTGGCATATTTAGGAATAGAAAGACATGTATTGAAATGTAAAAATAAAAAGAGTTTTGGGTACCATTTTATCATAGCTTTATAATGAGAGTTTCTTCCTATCTCTTCCATGAGGAAAGACCTTCCAAAACTAACTTGATCATGGACTGAAAAGGGTCAGCAGTCTTGTCATACTTTATTCAATGGCCATTTCCTGGGATAAACTTTCATCTGTCCCAGGAGCAATGAGGGGAATGTGTGTGTTTGTGTGTTGAAGTATCTTTTCACAAGATTTGAGGGTTGCATTGTAATCGAAGGAAAGATAAGGAAAACATGTATAATTTAGCCCTTCATTGAAAAGTGCATCAAAAACTACATGGATTTCAGCATGAAAAGTCATTCCTTAGAATTCATGTTTATCTACATGATTTTCAAATTGAATCTGAGGTAGAAAACTGAAAGGGAAAGGTCCTTTTTAAACAATTTATTACTCAGAGCAATGGCTATGTCAGTGACACAGCATGAAGGGTTCTACATTTGTTCAAATGCTAGGGACTCAAATCCAACTGCAACACACATGTCAAGATGAAGGGTTTGGAAAGCTTTTCTTAAAGACCAAAACAAGAATGTTCTATTACTAGATTTGATCCTGATGCAGCACAAAATCATGGAAGTCTTCTGATAAAGGCTGCAGCTGTGAGAAAATCACATGTGAGATGCTTTGTTGATACAAACCTTACATTTGTGCTGTTAAAGCCAGGAGGAAAATAGAGGTGTCTGTCATAATCACATAAGGAAAGGGATTGTGTCATGGTAGTTAAGCTAATAAACAACACAAAAGCTTTCTGCAGTTCTAACACCCTCCTCAGCCACACTGGGCCAGTGTCCTGATAGTACATCCTAGCTTTAAATTAATTTTTTTAATGGTGTCCTGTAACTGTCACTAGAGCATTCACAAAAGGAAGGAGAATCCATCACCACAGGTGCCCCAAAATATTCTTACCTCCACAGACTGAAGATAAAACACATCCATGATCTAGTCACACATTTTGGTGGAGTTTCAGAAGTTGTGTGCATTATGTGTTCATTTTGCGAAATGATCTCTTCTTAGGCAGAACATCCAAAATCCAATCTTAGACACAGCTATAACTGAACTTTCCATTGATTCTTGATTAAAATCATGTCAGATAAGACTTTCACTCATTATTAAACATTATAAAAACATTATTAAAAACAGATATAATAAATGTTTTTCTGAATAAGCAGCCATATCACCAATTCTATATTTGGCTAAAGTAAAATGTTTTTGTAATACAGCTTCTTTTGTGTTGGGTATCTTTTAAACAAAAATTTTAAAAATTTATTGGAGAACCATTTAGAACTTATTGGGTTGCAGAAAAAGCCATAATCTTGGTCAAAATGTATTTTAACTGCAACTTTGTCATGCTGATGCTACCTGTTCTTGGGTCTAAATGAGAACTTCATTAAATAGCATACATTTCTGAACATATTTGGCAGAAAAAATTGCTCTTTAGGTTGCTGTTCTGAATTTTGCAGATTTTATTTTGACATCCACTCATTTGCTAGTGAATTCAACTGGCAAGAGGAAGCTTCCACATGATGGAAGTACATGTGCTTTTTTTTCTAGACCAGCATCTAAAAGAAGGTAAGATGCTCTTGAGAATCTAAATTAAGTTAATTTCTTATTTTTTCTATGCTTACTTGTTTCAAGTGTTTCAGATTCAACATATTTTTAGGATGTCTCTGAAAAGGCTAACTCCTGCATAAGTTGAAGAGTCTGTTATATCTTAGATAAGACTTTTTGATAATATAACAATATGCCTAGAAATTAAACCAAGACATAGTGCTTTTTTTCCAATTATAGGTAATTTTTTCAGTCAACTATTATAAACATTAGCAATTTCATTGGCCGAATCATCTGTCTTTGTATTGTAGTGCACAAACTAATTAATCAATCTGTTCAGATATGTCTATTTCTTCTGTGTGCAAACCATTTTTTTCAGAAAGGCACCATTTTTAATAATCTCCCCGGTAAGATTATATTTCTAACATTTGACCCTTCTCGCTCCATCCAGTAGCCTAAAGAACCAAAGTTTGTTGGAAAATTTGGCCCATTCTTTTGTAGGGTTTTCTCCTACCAGCCAAATGAAGTTTTCAATGTCTGGTGAAATCCCACCGATTACAAAACCTTTCCTCAACCTGTGTGCTCAAGTTTAATGTTTGCGTTTTAGGAAGCAATTCTGCATCTCAAGTTTCTACCTTATTTTATGTTTCAGTAAACAGTCTGGAAGAACAAGAGGCCAAATTAATTTCTGAAGTAACTCCATTTACCGTAGTTGACTTATGATATAGCAAGGTATCTTAGAAAGAACTCATAAACAAAGCTGGGGATTGACAAATTCAGTCTTAACCATATATTACAAAAAAAAACTCTTAGAAAATTATTCCCTTTTGTCTGTTTCCAGAGGTATGAACAGAGGTTTTAATTAATTTTTCACATTTGAGGATATCAGCAGTACCCTGATGACTTAAAAATGTGTCATCTCTATCTACTTTGCTCCTTACCACAACTGATAAAAGTTTTGGTCTATTGAAATGTCTGCTTGAGGTTTTTGGAGATTGCTGTCTGCCTGATAAAAAACTACCTATGTACTGCTCAATACAAATCTTTCATTTGGTTTTGGCATTAGCATAATTTTAGTACCCTATAATTTGCATCATACTTCAAAAACAATTAATTTTCTAGAAACTACCAATGGTTTCTGGCTCTTGTGATCTGATATTGTAAATACAGTCAGCAAGCTGTATGCTACATTTTAAATTTTCAGATAAATATTTCATAGTTCACAGCAATATTTCAGCTATGGAACTAATAACAACTGGCAAACTTGGAACATGAGACTTGTTAGATGACATATCAAAAACATATGCCTTGGCACTGCAGTTTTGAATGAAGTTTTGAGTGCCTGAAGCTGTGAAAAACTTTGAAAAGCAACATGTTCTGACAGGTCATTCAGTATTTCCTCTTACTTAGGTATAAAATAATACTTAATTTACTCTTTGCCTTTCATATAATGTGGTTTACACCATCATGAAGTGTATTATTTTTTTTTCTAATACACATGGCGTTCACCCGGAATTTGCAGGGTTTTTTTTCTTTTGTTGTGTTTAGTCTGGATGGTATGAAACATCTTTTAAACTGTACCATGTCCTTAATGATGAGAGCCACATAAGTCTTTAAACCAACCATTACAGCCAAAGGTCACCAAGGTATAAGATTTGAATGCTGATACTCACATAAAAAAATGCCAACAAAAAACACCACAAAATAAGAGACTGATCTTCCAACAACACAGAAATCAAAATGCTGAATAACTTTATAACTTTATTTATTCTCCTAAATACAACGTTAAAGTGTCGTTATCTGTCATAAAACCTGTCAGCTGTTAACTAGCAATTTTAAAGCAATGACCATTGTTATGTTTCGCTCTTTCAAAATATTAGCTTTAGAATGAATGGCTGATAACTGAGGATGGCACATGTTTCCACAAGGGAGCAATCAGAAGATTGAAGGGAAAGCAAAACCCATATTATTTTTGCAAGATAATATGAGTGATTATTCTATAATTATTACCTGTACATAGAAGATGGTTGAGTTTTTATTTAGTTTTTAAATATTGTAGGCTTACACAGTCCTGGTAGAACATTAAGTGGGTAATTAGGTAATGCACTGTAAGTTTGCGGGGGGGAACAATCTGCAGTGAACTAGTGTGTTTGTACTTTCACCTGAATTTCTGGCAATGGTTGTCACTGAGCTCACCTCAGTAGCATCTGTAGAAACCAAGGAGGTGCCTTTAACTGCCTGGAGGAACTTTGTCAGGAATCCATGGACCTCCTTATCTCTACAAAAGGTAATCCCAAACCTACACTGTGGTGGAGCTCTTTTACCCTCACTTGTTTTCATCATTTATATGTCTCCAACTATGGCAGACTTTTTGAAGGTATATGAGATATACCCTCATGTATGAGATTTGAACCCAGCAATTCACCTAATCCTCTCTAGAACTATCTTGGAGTTTAAATAAAATATAAAAAAAATTGAGTAAACAAATTAGAAAAAGTACTAATTTAATTTCCCAAAAGCAATGTTGAAGGATAAATGAACACAAATTAAATAATATTTAAAAATTAAACATTGAACAAATTAAATAGTGAAACTTATATTTTTGCAGACATCTTTAGAGGAATATAATGTTCCTGAATATAGAAAAGCTTTTTCTGCAGTACAGAAAGCTTTCCGACAAATATATTTGTATAAAAAATAAATTGCTCATAAAATGTGTATTTCTGGCTAGAAACATTCTTTCTATGACAAAAAAAAGGAAAAAAAAAATTCTGAGGATTTAAAACCTGGATTCATGCCTGGGGCAAGAATGTGATTTACATTTATAACTTTCACAGTCAACAGGGTAAAAAAAATTACTTATACTGAACTTCTGTAATTTACAGTGATTTGTATTTCACTCAGTTTCACTCATCTCAACAGAAATGAGCAATTCTACCCATTTAAATCCATATGCTAAGCAAACATTGCTTATACAGCACAAAAGCAGGTCGAGATAGAGGCAACTGTCTTTTTCCTGCACACCCCGTCCATATCAGCTCACATAAACCAGACCAGAAACCAGTATCTTTCTTCAGCACAGAGCTGTCCAGGGCAGTCTGCTTGCTGAGAGATACACTACCAACCTAAGGTAATGAACTTTGCTGGAAGTTAATTGCTTTAACACTGTGCTCTGGGATGTCTATAGACCCTGCCCTGTTTAACAAACTTACCTTCTAACTGTGCCAAACATAATTGATTTTAAAATAACTTAAGTATGTTTTCACAGCCATGGATCACCTTTGAATTACTGGAAGGCAAAGCTCTGGTGCTGAAAAGGTTCTCTCTCTCTAAGAGCATTAGAGGTAGCAATGAGACCATCTACACAAGTTACTTAAAGAATTAGAGCAGGTCAGAATTGTTGTTTTAACAGCTACGATCAAGGCAGTGTTGAGTGAAAGGAGAGAAAGTGAAGCTGATTTACAGATAACAAGGACAGAAGCACCACCCCAATCGTTCAGCTGTGTTCGCTGTGAGTCACACAGAACACAGAACACTCAAGTCCCAGGTACAGTTTGTCATGTACCATTTTTTAAATTTCTAACTGTTTCTTCATCAACAAAGTCGAAAACATTTCAATAAAGTTGAGATTTCAGCATCTCAATATATAATACGTAGTAGTAAAATCAAAACAGAAAATACTGCAACTCGCTGGAATGTTCTCCACAAACACATTGAAGAAATTAGGCCAAAACAACATTTTGGATGGAAACTTTTTTCCACTAGAAACCATTTCAGCAACTCCAGGTATTATAGTTTCTCTAGGTTTATGTTACTGCCAGAAGCAACAATATGTCGTAAAAAAAACGGGGTTGGTTTTAGCAAGGATACGGAAGTACAGAGTACTTGACAGTGCACATTGTACTAAACAAGAAATTCTGAGTTCTTCCTATTCTCTGTGAAAGGACAAAATGACCTGTTACATCTATTATTAGTTCCTATCGAGAGACTTGCTAAAAATAAGAAATCAATTTATTGTTATGTAAACTCTCTTAGCACAGCTCTTCAGAAAGAACAAAAAATACAAGTTAGAATTCAGTTTTAGCAGCCTCTTATAAAACAGACATTTTTGAGCAGGTTTTTGGTGTTAATATTCAGGACTTAAATTAGCAGTTATTAACATGCACAATGGCACCTCCAGGGACATTAAAAAAAACAGGTCCTTGCTGACAAGGCAAAACATTTTGCTCTTCACCCCTTTTATGAAGTGCTACAATCTGAGTCCAGGCCTTCAGCTTTCCTTTACCTGCATAATCCTAAACGATGAGATCTTTAATGAAAAGGATGAACATTTCAGCTTCCTTTATTCACCATTCAGAACAAAGATTTTGAAAACCATACTTTCAAAGAACCCATGTGAATTACAGGGAAGAAATTTCTCCGAATGATGAGACACAATGAGAACTTTGTGACTTGGACAAAATGACAGTGTTAGCACTAGTAATATCAGATAACATTATTTATATTAATGCCTTCTGCCTAAGAATGAATCATACCTAGAATGTATCTTTGTGGAAAATTGATATTGTATTCTGAAGTTGCAAAATGCTGGGCACAAGGGGGTTCAAATCCCCCACCAGCATTTTTAAGTGCAATACTAACACTGTAATGGCAGATACCACAATCATTCAATAGTTCATACACATGTATACAACTGAAATGCATTCTTTTCTGAAATATAATATTCCACAAATAAATAAGATAGGGCCCAGAGTGTCAGTAGTAGAATTATTCATATTTTAAGGGATTCAGCAAGACTTAGGAAACTCACTGATCACCAGGTGGGCACAAGAACATGTATAAGAAATTAGGCACACTGAAGTATGCCTTCTTGTAATGCATTTTATAACAACTCAGAGTCCCTGAAATTGTGCAAGCAGGGCTCAGTTTGTCACAGGCAGTGAAAATCTAACAAATTCTGTACAAAGATATTGAGACTGCATAAGCTTCCCTGTCAAGTTTTTGCCACAAAAAAAAAATTTTGGTTTTATCAGTACAGACAGAGATCCCAGACACAGGAAGACAGCATACAATTATATACAAAATGTTGCAATAAAAACCAAATTTAAAACTAGTGAAATCCTTAGCAATCCACTGATTTATAGCAGATTGGTCACATCAGTGTGATCAAGCTCTGAGGAACCTTAGAAGAAAATTCTATTCAACTTCCTCTGTAAGTTTTCAAAGTTAATTCTTCTTGGAAGCATTTACTAGAAAATATCTTCCTGTGAATGTAAAGAGGAAAGGGCTGCCAATCCTTCAGATTAGCTTTACTGTAAAATATTAGTTGGATATCACCAAATGTAATTCTTTTCACAGAGAATGTAATGGACTTTCCATGAAGAGTCTCCACAGGTTTTGGGTTTTTTTTGCTTTTGAAGCTATACCAGCACCTCCCCCTTACAAATTTGTGTATGCTGACTGACTCTGCTTCTTTGCTTGTGGCAATTCGAGGAATTAATCTTTCATAAAAACATGCACCTTTGACCTTAAATAAGTAAATGAAGTTCCACTTATTGTAGTTGAAAGGCTCTATAAATTTTGTTCTGCGGCATTTTAAATGCCTGAGCTTTTAAGTTTTCATATAGCAATAGCCCAAAAACTGTACAGCTTTGAAACAGAGAAAACAAGCTGGATCTGCCAGCTTCTTTTCTATTTTAAATCAAGGGCACAAGGGTAACTCTAAATTTATGCCACCACTCCTTTGAGATCACAGTTCAGCCTTGACACAGGTCTTCACTGAGCATTCCCACTGTCCCACATAAATAAATAGTTTATTTATCATTGATTTCCTCAATAGGTTAACTAATAGTTCCCGTACCCCAAAATGTTTTTGATTGTTGCACAGAACTGTCATACAAATAATCATTCATTTCTGATATGGCCCTACTGTAAGAGAAGACTGACGGTGCACACCTCTTGTGGTGCCACCTGGCCATGTAAAAGCTCTTGTCCAGCTGTCCATCACAAAGGCAGTGAGTGGTACTGAAAAGTGTTTTCATTTAAGCTTTCATTTAATGAAAGGTCAAAAACATTATATAAATAAGATTTGGTTTCTCAGAAAAGGCAGATTTTTGTCAAGCATCATTTTATCCTTTAGCTTTACCAAAATTCCCTGAGAAAAAGACAAGCTTTTTTCCCAGCTTTCACCAGCTGTACCACGTCCTATCGTATATACCTAACACTGGGATGGTGTGTTATTAATGCACAGACATTACCAAGGATCTTTATTGTGGAAATATTTAAGTCAGAGAGATTGCAAAACTCTTGGTTGAAGATTGCAAACTCCAGGACTTGCTGAAACCACCAGAGCAGCTTAGTGCTGCATTAAGTCATTACCATTGCACAAAGAAAACATTGCTGTGGGGTTTGCTAGTGTCAGAAGGTGGTGTTTTATGACACCGCTCAATTTACAAACCTTTGTGTACACAGGCTATCCTGCAATGAGGCTTTACAGCTTTGGCAATGTGAATTTTTTTTTTGGTTGGAATAACAGATTATGCTGTAGGATAGCATTTTACTTACAAATCAACCTTTTATTTCTGCCTGCACTTAACAAACTTACACTAAAAGCCCTTACAGAATGTGAGAAACAGAAAAAACAAAATGTCTAAAGCAGAAGCAGATGGATAGAAGTAAATACAGAATATTTATTCTCTTAGTGAAAAAAAAAAATAAAAAAATCTTAAAACAACAACCTGAATAGCATTATTTTTACCCATTGGCATCACTAAAGATTACACTTTAAGAAAATATAAAACTGGTATTGTAAAGTGAGAATTCATCTTTCCATTTTGTTTGTTTGCATTTTCTTGCATGGAGAGTGGGAGTAGGGAGCGTCTTATTTTGAGACTGGGAGAATTACCATGAGGAAATAAACACAATTTTCTATGATTCTCCTTACCACAATCAGTTGAAGTGTATAAGCTACAAAAAATAATTTTGCAAATAATTCCACACAGAGAAAAATACTTTTGAAAGTTTAGACCACCAAACAGAGCAAACAAGAAAAATCATAACCAGCCTGCTAGCAAAAGATTTCAAATTATCTTTTTGTCCAGGAATCACACTGTTCTTGTTAGAAAAAGATATGTAGTATTGTCTTATGATCAAAAATAAATTAAATTTGGTTTATGAAAAAGCAATATCTTTATATCCTTTTATAAGGATATTGTGAGGTACTGCAAGGTTTTAAATGTAGCTGTGAGTGTACAGTTTAAAAGAAAACAGTATTGTTTCTTTCCATGTAGAGAGGCAGAACTAACAAGGGCAATATTGCAGTATTGAGAGGAGAGCAGTGCACTCTGTCAACTCTGCGTGCACACTGTGCACAGAAGCCTTCACGTCTTTCTGAATGACCTGGCCTGGTTCTCACACTGGGAGGAAAACTGTGAAATTGCAGGAATGTAAAATCATTACCCTGTGGACAATCTGTCTGGTTCAGGGCAAGGACTTGAACCTGTCTTTTAATTCGAACTGTGTGACCTAACCAACAGGTCACCAAGAGGATGTCCTTTTTTCTGAGGGAAATGCATACAGATATATGTATGTGTATACTATCTATCCATATCTGTATCTATATATATAATAAATGCGTGCACACACATATATATATGTATATCTATGCACATTTATAAGATTCATCCTGATGGGGAGTTTTTTATACTTTTCTCCTTAAAAGCCTCAACTGAAGGCAACAGAATTTCTCACATTACTCCAAGATGAGGTAGGTTGGCAACCCACACGCAGATTGTGTGGGGAGTCCCAGGCTAGTCGAAACCCCAGGTCAGACCCATGCATTAGCATCTTTATTTCAAGGAGTAGTTGTAGAGTCTCTACCTCCACACTGCAGCACCTACTCTAATTCTTGGCTTGGTAGGGTGGCTGAGATCCTTGCCATAAATGTAAGAAACAATGTGATTTTACAAAGGTACCATATTTACAGCCTTGTTCAGAAATGTCTCACTGCAAAACTAGCAAACCATAAATCACAGAGGAATTCCTTGCTAATTATTGATACTGATTAATAGTTTCAGGTCCAGGGCACATTGGCATGCAGGCAATCAAAGGTTTTTTCCCAGTGTATCCTGCCAGATCAACCCAAACAAGATCACAGAGGCTGCGTCTGTGCCCAAGAATAAAAGTGTATCCTGTACCCTGACTTGGCACAATTTAAATGCTAAATGGTGCCTAGCAACAGTAACTCCCAAACCTTGCTGAGGAGACCTGGTGAACCCTCCTCTCACCCATCCATGGTGTGCAGGACAGGCTCTCCTTGGATCTCTACCTTGCCTTGACAAAGTGGATAAAGAGTCCAGGTCAGCAGTGCAGGGAAGGACCGGGTATGGGTCAGCATGCGGAGTGACAACCAGGCAGCACCCGGGCCAGCAGATTACCGCACAAATATCCTTCCTCTTACTTCAGACCGGTTTAGCTCGTCATTTTAGAGGCAAAGACTACCTCAAATGAGCTTTGATCATCCATAATGGATCCTTTCTGACTGGTTGTCAACCTGAAAATTAAAATGGCTGGTTGAGAAAGCACAACAATGTGCTGCAGCAAGGGGAGATTTATCATTTGTTCTGACTAATGAAGACATCATCACCAGTGTAAATCAAACAGGCCAGATATCATTAGCCACTGATATTTTCCTTAAAAAGCAAAATGCCTTTGTCCACAAAAGCAAAAGCCAACATACAAATTTCAGTGTATTTGTTTTAGTAATGGCAAAACTAAAATTATTTCTTTCCTTTTCAGCAACACACTGGACATAGATGAAACCAACAGACGGTGCACATTTTTTAATATGATAAACAAAGATGTAAATTGAGGAGATAAAACAAAGATGCATTCATGAATACTAAGTTATTCCAATATTTAAATTAATTATATGCTTAAAGAGTGATTGCTTCTTTTTATCTTCTTCTAACTTACAAGCCAGAAAAGAGATCAAGATACACAGCTGGGCATTTATTAATTCTATTCTTCCCTCTACAATTAAACTTTAATCTCTTTCAAAGGACATTTGGGCTCTGTCCAATGCAGTTGCCACTTGAAGCAGTAATTAAAGGTAAAAGATATGAACACTACCTGTAGCAGCATTTTGGGGGAAATTTGGTCTCTGGAAGAAATACCCTTTACAACAAAGGAAGCAAAGGGTTTTATACAGTGGGTTATACACAAATTAGTTCTAATTGATGTTTCTACAAACAGAAAACTGGCTTTCCTTTTTGAAAAGCAACATCTGTGAAGTTTTATTTAAATATTTTACCTAATCTGAGTAGTCTTTAGAAAAATCAAGAAGCAAAATCCTTTAATGTCATTAGCCCTCAGCTGGGATTTATCATAAATAACCCTCTATAACTTAAAAGCTGATGTAAAACTTGCATAATCAAAACCAAGACTTCAATCACAAGTAGCAGGTTTTTAAATCCAAATGTTTATTAAAAGATCTGAACCCTTTCTTCTCACAATGAGGAAGAGTAGCATCAATGAAAAGTGGCACGGTTTCCCCCTCCCTGCAGACAAAGCGCCTGCTGTCAGTGGCTGCACACATCAGTCTTCGCCTTGGGCTGGGCAGCTCGATCTGTCTGCCTTCCCCTGGAGCTGAAATGCAATCCAGAAAGGAGGGATCTGTAATCATGCTACTGTGAAACATTAATATCTGCCAGGCCATGAGAAGCCATGGCTGCCTCAGACATCAAATTAGATCAATTGGCCATCTGGGGTGAACACATGGAAGAACATACAGGGAGCAGTGAGCAGCAATTAGTCTTCTGAGGGTTTCAAGAAGGAGACTAATCAGTATCACAGAGATCGCATCTATAACAGTACTACAGTTTGAATAACTTTTGCCTTTAATGAGATTTAAAAGCCCTAAACAAATAGGAATACCCACCTAACAAGGCAGCTATCAGTCTGAGCTAGCAGATACAGAGAAATACAGAAACCTTGACCAGCAGCCCTCAGCTGAGGGTGCTGGGAGCCTTTGTTACAGGCACTCAGCAATAAGGGCTGGTCAAGCACATTTTTAGCTGGTGCTGGGGAGAGGCCTTAGTAAGGGTTGGGCTCAGATCACAGACTACAAAATTAGCAGTTTGGACAGAAGAAGGGGTCCTCCTCTGAGTTCAAAAAAGCCTAAATGTTCTTGGCCATGGTAGTGACGTGCCACAGGACATATTGCTCTGTGTGGTGCTGGAGCAGTTGTCTGTGCCAGGACAGAGGGTGCAACATGGGTGCATTGATCTCAAGGCTGGAACCTGTCTGTGCTTTCAGGTGAGCTTTGGGCCAGCTGACCCTGACCTGTGCAAGGCCACCACGAGGCAGCAGTGGCAGCAGCAGCAGGTGACTCCCTGCTGCAGGGGACAGAGGCACATCTGCCAACCTGACCTGCTGCTGCAGAGGTTTGCTGCCTGCTGGGGACCTGGGTGTTGGGAAGGGCTGCCAGAGCTTGACTGACCCCCTGACTGCTGCTCCAGGATGCTCTTAATTGTAGGCACCAGTGACAGTGCTGGAGAATATCCAAAGTGTCTACTGAGCTCTGGGGGTGGCAGTCAGAGAGGAGGGACCCAGGGTTCTCTTCCCCCCTGCCAGCATGGATAGAGGAGAAGGTCTCTGATAATGCATGTCAGCTCCATTGGTTGTGGAGCTGGTGTTGGCAAAAGGATTCTTTTTTCTGTGGCCATTACACCCTGTCTTAGGATAAACATGTTCTTGAGCAGGGGTTAGGCCAGATGACCTCCAGAATTCCCTTCTGGCCTTAGCCTGCCTGTGATTCCATGAATATATCATAAAGTACAGCAGATATTATTCCGATTCCAGGTGAAAGATGCTTGTTTTCTGCAATTTTTGGCTAAAGCTATGTCTGGTAAAAAATGAGGCCTAAACTATGCTCCTGAAAAAAACACTGCCAGAAAAAGTTTGTATTTAAAATATGATAGAAAATAAATTATTTAAAACTCAGACTCAACAGTCAGCAGTTACATCCAGAACTGGACAGTTAGTCTAATTCCATTTCCAGAAAGGATACATAACTCTCTGCAAGGTTACCCAGTGGGAGATGAAAGAGCAAAAGCTGCTTCTCCCCCATCTTGAGCCTTTTACCCAAGTCCCTTCTACCCCAGTTCCTCTCTCCTCTGCTACAGGAGTTTTCTGCTACTCACAGGACAGCAGCTGGCAAAATTCTGCTGCCTGCCACCGCTGTCCCTCTACAGATGAGTGACAGAGTTACACCCCGCCTCCTACCTAGTTAGAGGGTTACAGACAATAAATGATAGCTGTGCACTAATAGTGAGGGCCAGGAAGTTTAGCTGGGATAAATGATCCTTGCTACCTCCTGGGGTGTTACTGAAAGCAAAAAGGAAGTAAAACTAAACAGGCCTATTAATTGTCCCCCTGTCTGGTGCCAGTCAGGTACAACTTCTCAGAGATTAGTAAATGACGCTGTAAATTGAAGTAGCTAAGTAAAGAGTCATCTCTCAGTAGCAGGGATTTGGCAGAAAATATCTTTTTATAAAAGTAAAGGTAAAAAGAGACCTCACATCTCTGAATATAAGGCTACCTATTTCTTTTGATCCCAGCAAAAACTTGGGACCACTTCTATATTATTTTAGAATAGAAGAGCTAGCTTGATATTGTTTCTGAATGAGCTGGTAGAAAATAACGAAACACATAATGATATCAATTTACACTCAGATTCTAGCAAAATATAAATATTGAATTTTATGTCTAATTGCCACTTACTCATTGCCTCATAAATTAGAAACTGCTATTCAGTAGCAAACCATTTGCTTAACATGGTGCTGCACATTTTATATCAAACAGTTGTGGGCTTCTTTTCTTCCCCTAATTTGGTTAAAATATATAGCTCCCTTTGGAATTGTTAGATTAATTTGGTTTGTTTTATAGTTTGGATGTGAATGGCTCACAGTCCATAGGGTCTAGCTTTCCCTTTTATAAATAATTCCCTTTTTATGGTGCAATTAGGATGCACTGTGTTTTTGCAACGCACCTCAGAGGGAAGCATGACAAATGGGAAGTACTAAAAGTTCTGTTGCTTTTCCTCCCTGACACAAGCAGAACCTCAAGAATCCAGGATAAGGACTATAATGATGCTTTTGCATATATTGAATTCACAGTTTCTACTGTGTACCATAATTTTTATTCTGGTGCTTTACTATGCCATTGCATTAGTACTTGATGTTTACCTCTGTCAAGGAGCTTCTCAGAATCATCTATTTATCTATGCAAGCACAGATCAATACAAGCATTTTGTAATGATTTTGAAGCTATTTCTGTGAATGTTAACAGGTGTTTACAAAATATATACAGATATTTACACTATATTCAACTCATGACCAAAACTGAATTTATGGCAAGATAAAGATAAGAACATGAGAGTCCTTGTAACTTACAATAACTGCACAAAAGATGATGAGATGTTGTGGGGGTTTTAAGTGAAGGTTTTTAAGTGAATTACAGCTGTACCCATTCTAATGGATATTTTTATTCTTTTGCCTATATGGAAGATGTATAGCTGAGATACCCTCAAGGTACTTGTAAGCCATTTCACCAAACAATTTATTTTTCACAAAGAAAAAAGAAACAAATAAACAAACAAAACCACAAAAAACAACCAAAAACCACAAACAAACAGACAAAAAAAGAACACCCAACAACAAAAAATAAACACAACCAACCCCCAGCTCCTTTATGTAAAGGAACACACATATACACAAAAACAAGCTCCTTTATGAAACAGATCTGTGTGAAAAGGCTTTGTACCAGGCTTTAAATAATGTATGTAGAAAAAAATAAGGAAAACAGAGACATTTTAGAGTAAAAAAGGTTATTTGTTACAGTGCCCAGTTATCGTTCCTTCTTTGGTAAAATCTGCAAACAATTTTCTTCACTGCTATGTTATAGCAATGAATGTGCTAATGTGAAGTCTTGTTGAAAATGTTCCCATGGCCATTCTGCCATTCTCCCCTCTTGCCTGTAAAAGCTACAATTACAAAACCACAAAAGGAAAACAGCATCTCATGACAGAGGTAAACAATCACACATTTTACATACCAAATACATACAGTGTTCTTTTTCATTATTCCAAATTTTTTTCAAAAATTTTAAATAGTGAGCAAAAAAATGCATTTGAATCCATCTGCATGCTGTTAACAACATGCAAACAGAAAGATGAACTACTAACAATAAATAAATACATAATTTGTAATGAAGTGTTCAGTTTGTACTCTTTCAGAAATGCATCAGCTTGTCGAAACCATGAAATCACCAGTCAGACATTAAGAAATAAAGTCACAATTAATATTCAATTTGAAAGAAAAGTAAACCCAGTTTATATATCATTTGCTACATTAAATGAATCTACATTCATCTCATGAAAAATCAGAAAAGCACAAGTGCTGATGTTTGTCTGTTCCCGTTTACAATTGTATTACTGTTCACACTCTAGGCAGGCATAAAAGAGTGAACAAGTGAAAGAAATGGAAATGGCTTGGGGTCAGATTTGTTTTGGCATACAAGGTGGGAAGCAAATAGCAGCGATGTGTCACTTTCCCAGATCTCGCCCTAATAAGGGCCCCTTGCCTCTTCCAGGGGAGTACTCAAATTTCATAAGACATGTAAAATATTCATTAGACATTATTGTTTGT
Source organism: Pseudopodoces humilis (assembly GCF_049639895.1). Taxonomy (NCBI): domain Eukaryota; kingdom Metazoa; phylum Chordata; class Aves; order Passeriformes; family Paridae; genus Pseudopodoces; species Pseudopodoces humilis. Next base: position 22,538,893 of record NC_142203.1, on the reverse strand, counting down.
ATAGCCAACTCTGTGAATTAAGTTCTCCAAACCTGTAGGCTCTTCAGATGAACTCTACTCCACCCCAGGTTCTCACAAACACACACACACACAGAGAAAACAAAAACAAAAACAAAAATGAGAAAAGGTGGGGGAAGTAGTTATCTGCTCTGTAAGATTCTGGGACTATCCAAAGTCATCAGGACCACATGAAGACAACCCAAACTCCCCCCAAGCTAATGGGAAACTGTTGTCCCATTAGATTTTCTGATTGCTCCTCAGTCAACTTTATTCAACCACAATCAATATATTTAGAAGATGAGAATAACACTGCCTATGGCAGGATTGGTACTAGGGCATCAAATAGTTTTTTACAAGCAGTTTCTTAAGAGTGAGAGTTTTGAGTTCCCACCTGCACTCTTCGACATCAGACAGAAAACAGGTCCAACTGTGCTTGGAAATGCTGTCTTGAAATCTTAAGTCAGAAGGGATGCAAAGCCTTGGGAGAGTCCACTGTTAACCTTGAAAGAGAATATTTCATTACCCAGGCTTGGCTGGCACCTCATCATGGAAAGTCTGATTCTACCCTTTGAGCATCCCCTGAAGCTCGATAAGAAATATCCCTATATATTTACTGTACTCATGTGCTTTGAGAATGCATATCCTCATATTTTCTTCTCTAATTTTATTCCTCTCACTGTCTGCTCATATATTTGTGTGTGTGTGTGTGTGTGTGTGTGTGTGTGTGTGTGTGTGTATATTTAGGCATGCTCCTCACCTGATTACCAGAGGCTTCCAATTTATTTTCTTTTATTGTCAACTTTAATTTTTTACTTTTTTTTTTTTTTTTGCATAAATGCAGAAAGAGAGTTCATGAAGAGAAGAATCCCTAAGGACTAAAACAAGGGCTTTACAGTGTGCAGAGAACCTGGGAAAGCAAATCTGGCTAACAGAGGATGCACACTCTGTTAATATACTTGTTTCAATAATGCTGAAGATACACTGCTTGGAACTGAGCAAGTTAATTTTTGCTGGATTTTCCTTTTGTTTTGTTTAATTTATATTATTTTTGTTACAAAACAAAAAAAAAGAAATCCATCAAATTGAAAATCATCACACCACCGAAGAACTGTGGTAAACAAAAATACCTCTGAAAACAAGCACATAGGAATGGGAGTATGTAATTTTTTAAAAATAATATGTTTGTTCTCTTAATACAAAAATTCCTTTTTGTGAAAATGACAAATATAAAGGGTTTTTACTATTTAAAATAAGAACCTGATCTCTATATGCACTTGTGGACAGCTGTGTGCCTTATTCCTATGACTGCCACTGTGGACACTATGAAAAATAAAGGAAGCATGCAGGGAGCAAGTAAAATCATGCTACATATTCATACAGTATGAAAACTAATCTTTTTTTTCTGCTTCACAGTGCTGTGTCTTTCTCCTTTATGCATTTTTATTAAGCTCTCCAGAGAAGCCATTGCCTTCAGTTGATCTTTATGTTAGTGAACACATTCTCAGAGCTTAATAAGTAGTCAGGGATGCTGTGCAGATTTGTGGCTCACAGTGAGAGGGCAGCTCAGAAGGGGAGTGTGTAGAGATGTGAAAAAGCTGTTCAGAAACTGAAAACTCTGTGGACTGGGGATGTGTGAAGAGGCTGCATTCTTAGTTTACATTTGGGTGAATACGATGCCCCAAGAAGAAAACATCAAGAATTTCTCCATGTGCTGAAAAATACTGAGAAGTTGAGAGGAGAAACAATGGCCTATGAAAAAGAGGAAGATAAAGATTTTACTGAACTACTTATGAAATTATTAATGTTGTACAAAAGCATTTCAAAAATTTCTATTTTTGGCAGGTTTTTCCCATGCAGCATGGACACCATCAGTAGAAACACAGGCTTTTTGTGTTTCCTAGTTGAATGAGAAAAATAAAATCTTCTTTCCCTTGTAAACAAAAATACTTTTCCTGTCCTTTTCCGTAATTTCAATGGGGAAATGGCCTCATCTCACCTGTACACAAAAATCATGCTCCTGGGAAGCAATGGCAACAGCACTGCAAAATGCTCAACCATGAGACACGTTCATGTCCCTGAAACACAAAACCACAGGAGATTCAAGCTGTATCTGTATTGATCCTGATGGCATCAGGCAGCCTCTACACACACCGGGCTTCCTAATGGAAAACCACTGAGAAACATCAATGACGTGAAACAAATTTTGTTCCACTGCCATCTTTCAAAAGAGAAGACAGACTGCAACACAGTAGAAAAAAAATAAATTTTGAGAAGAAAATTGAAACAGACCCAAAGATGTAAAATTTCTTTTCATATTTTAGACTCAAAAATCTATCATTCAGTTTGACAGTTGTACTCAAATAAAACAAATATATTTATTTTTAACCCTCATACCTGCATTGATCTAAGACCATCCTTGTCCACAAAAAACAAAAAGCGCCAGAAAATCTTCAGAGGCAAAATGCATCAAGAGGTCATACTGTTATTTAATGTGTTGTATTACCTTATCACAACATCATAATGAATCCAGGATGTATAGTCATATTCAGGACCCAGTAATGTGAAATCAAAGATCACGTCACAATCTCTCAGCTATGCTCTCCTCTGCACCTGTACCAGTAAGTGGATGTGCTTTGCAAGGCAGGCTTTTATGATTACAGGGTGGAGAGAAAGCTCAACAACAGTAACAAATTATGAAGTGGCTTTTGTAGTACTTCAAGAGGCAGGAATCTCTGAAATTCACTCCTGATATCATTGTCTGACACAGCCTCAAATCCTCTTAGTCTCCACTCCTCAGATCTGAAGATATAAGTGGTCAATGTAGAAATAGCATGAATGGTTATGTGGACAGCTAAACAGATGAATAAGAAGGGAGCTCTTCTGCTGGATTTTGTTGTAGTAATTTTTCTGGCTTGTTACTGGACCAGGAAGCAGGATAGGTTTGGCACTGTGAGAGGAGTCATTTAGAAAGTTAAAATTGCACAGTTCATTTGAACACAAGCATGATAAATTTCACAAGATTTTTATGGCTGTTATGATGTGCAACCCTCAGCTAGGAGTAAATCTGTCCAGCTCCTCAGTGTTTTTTGCAGAGAGCATGCCTCTTCCTTGGCTCATTCAACAGACAGCCTCAGTGCTTATAACTGTGCAATAACACAGGTTATTTTTCAGATTACTTTCAAAGTCAATACAGTATTCTAGCCATGCCTGCACCTTTTTTTCTTTTTTTCTTTTTTCTTTTTTTCAGAAATAACTAAAATGGAAATTTCTGGGGAATATGACAGTATTTGAGAAGGCAGTTGTAAGCAGGTGTGAGATTGGCATTTTTCATAACAATTAAAATCTTATTTCATATTTGAAAATAAATATTCCTTTTGCTTTTACCAGCAGTGTCTTTGAAGCAGATCATATATATACAACGTCTAAATTCTAAACACCCATTGTGGATGCAACACATGATAAGAAACCTGTGAAATATCTCTCTATTCCTTCAGAAAAAAAAATAAAAACAAAAGCAAACAGATCCTTATGGGACACGGAAAACCCTGACATGCTGTGTGAAGGTCCTGGCACAATGCTTTTTCTTCTAGCCCTTTCTTTTTTTAACCCAAGATAGGAACACAAGCCTGAGGTAAATTGTTGTTCAGTGAAACTGGATTTTGTTTTGAGCTCTGAGTGTTTTTCTATTAGTCTCTCTTAGTGCATGACTGCAGGTGCTGTGTACGTTCATTTTATCTCTCCATGTGGCTAGCTGCAAGCTTGAAAATCTTGATCTAGACACATCTCTGTCCCTGCAGCATATTAACAAGAGTGATTGCCAGTGGTCTAACGTTTACCTTTTTTTTTTATAGGGAGAGTGACAAGGGAGATGACACAGTGAAGAGTGAGAAAGTGCAAAAAAAGCAGGAAAGAAAGCTTACCAATCTCACTCATAATCTGAGACTGATGTCAAAACAAATGTCTGGTGAGTGAAAAGGAGGAGGTTTGCCATTTCACTCCAAATCTAGTAGTGTTGTAGTCTGTCTTGATGCTGTGATGTGTGGGTCCACACTCCCCAGAGCCCTACATTTGCAGGAATATCTGTCTGTAAGCATCAGTTTCCCTTTCAACAGCACACATTTGCTCTGTGTTGCAGTGAGAGTGGGCATGGGCATCTGAAAAGAGTAAAATCTGTCTCTTTGGCACATAAAATCTTGTGGTTTTCCCACTAGACAGTATTTGAAGTATTTTCCCTACACCCATCCATCTAATTCTTCTTCCTTTTTTTGCACTATTATTTTCCCCATTATGATGACCAGCACTGTGAAACATGGTAACAAGGTTTTTTTTACTAGTGATACCCCAACAGGAACATCCTTGTGACTCCTGGAAAAACTTGCAAAGTTTCTTTGTTCTGTGAGACTTAAGTTACAGCTAACATAGCAGCCAGGAGAGGTGCTTCAGGGAAATGACAGTTAAAAGCATTGTCTTACATTAGTTTATGTCCAAAAGCCTGAAGTTAAATAAACAGAGAGCTTCAGAAAAGATGAAGAGACTTTAACTCCAGAGGACTGGACATGAAATTGTAAAAGCTCTGGCACATCATACCTGTTTTACTTTGCATGTGACCCTCACTTTTCATAGCATTTAATACCACTGATTTGTTATTTTCGCTAAAACTCTGTTAGAAACACATTTAGAGTATTGATATCTGTAGATGAAATTCATGTCCCAGTTTTGTGCCTCATTATGAAGAAATGTGATATGACAGAAATCTTGAATCCATTGTTATTTCACCTATTTGCCATTAAAAATAATCATGCCCTCCCTCCAGATCCTTTGCAACTTCATGTGTCAGATAAACTATCAGGAAGAACAGTACCCACAATATGAGCAAAACAAGAGTGACAGAATCACCACCTATTACTTGAATTCATCTCTCCTAATTATCCTGATTTTAACTGTTTCTACTCTGACATTCATTAATTATACATGCATTGCTTCTGAATTTCTAAATTTAATGTCTACATACTTTTTATTGTTGAATCAAGTAGTTTTATGAGGAAACACTGGGTATTTGAAACTATACTACAGACAGTGATTCTATTTGTTTTGGTAAAATGTGTATTTCTTTTGTAAACCTATTCATTCCATTTTGGTTTTAATGAAATATTTTTTAAAATTCCTTCAAGAAATGGGATTATATTAAGGATATGTATAAAATGAGTTATATCTTGTGTATTTTTCCTTTGGTAGAAAGCATTCTGATACTCAAAAGATATTTGGTGCCCCTCTCTCACCTGTATACTGGAAACTCTGTGCTTTGCCTCCAGATTTCACTTTCTCCAGTTTGCCATTCTCTTCAGACTCTTACTATCAGTGATATGAAATGCTGCGCACTGATAGGTATTGACAGGTCCTGATTAAAATTCATTTCACATCGCCTGCTATTACTTCAAAGGAACAAAGATCTTTATTTGAAAGAAAACCTACTTTTTCTTTGAGGTGCTGAGCATGAAAACTGTGTCTTTGTTTGATAAGCAACATCTGATGATTCCTCTCTTTTTAACTCAATGACTGGTCACTACTGAAAATCTGTAAAAGCTGGATTTTGGTTTTGTCACATCCAGATGCTGTTGACAGCTAACAAACCTCTATTTGGAAAGCAGTGCTTATCCTTACCAATTTCCTAAGGCAGAAGAAATAGAAGAAAGGTACCACAGCTTGAGGCACAGAATTTGTTTTCAGGCTAGCTCTGTATATTTTAACTCAAGAGAAGCTGTTTCATTTCAATGCAATTTTCTTCTGTTCATGACCGTTTAGAACCTGGTAGTTAAATCTTGTACCCCTTTCATTCTGCTTGCAAGTTGCATGTAAACTTCCAGTAACTTTCGCCTCCTTCTGATTCTGAGCAAGTCCAAGTCAATTTTGCATTACAGGCACATGGGACCAAAATGGAAGACAATAAAAAGCTTGTCATCTGAAACTGATCTGAACCAAGTAAATCCAAACAGAACACTTTGTGCATTTGCTTCCTTACCTCAAAGAGTTTTGATTGATTTCCAAGAACCAAATTGCAACCACAAATTTTAACCATCAATCCTGCCTTTAGTCATCGGGATCACGTGGAAAATAAAAGCATAGATCCTTGGGTCTTATCTCTTCCTTGGACTAGCCCTCTTCTGATTTCTCTGCACATTTATTACTGCCAAAGTGTACTGCCAATGTAACTGACAGCCAAGAGCCATTTTTAAAAGTGATATTGTGCACAGGAAAGATGTGAGTCCTATATTTCCCAGGTTTTCCAGAGAAAAGTAACATATAATTAAGACTTTATATAACTCAAGGGTTGATTTAATAAACATATTTCTTTGGTTAGACTCCAAACACTTTGAAAATCTCAGCAATGAAAGATAGCCTTATAGCTCAGACCTGCTTCCTGCTAAAAGTCCTCAACACTGCCAGCCTTCCTCGGCACCCAGCCAATAAAGGCAACTGCTGTTGGGATAATATCCCACATGGTACAAACAGACCTTCCACTATGATCCTCCAGCCACCATAAAGATCATCTATCAAGTCTGCTTGTAGCAGGCAAGTAAAAATGGCAAGTAAAATTTACTCTCGCCAGTAAAAACAGGGCCTCTTCTTTCCATAGGACTTAGTAAAGTCACAGGTCCCAGAAAGTGGCATTTGCACATTAAGAGCAATTAGCCTCAGTCTGCACCAATCCTTAGCCTGTGTCAGTTCCTAAATGCTTATTGCCAGCTGGCACATGGGCACTGGCAGTACTGCAAGGATGCAAAAAAAAATCAGTCCTGGCTGAACTCAGTGGTAAATACTAGAAAAGGAAGTGTTTGGGCCATCAGCAGCATATCAACTGGACTGGAGTTAAAAAAATTACAGACAAGTAACGTCAGCATTGGTGAATGAGTTTAGGAAAAGTGAACATCCGAGTCATCTGACTCAGAGGTAACTAAGCCGTATGCACTAAGCCCAGGTAAGACTAACAGCAGGTCTGATGTAGCCAATGAAGATAAACCTGTTTTGTGAAATACATCCTTAGCAGCCTTCAATGACTGCAAAGTGGCATAAGACAACTTCATCTGACTGCAAAGTGGCATAAGATCACTTCATCTTTGAGTAGTTGATTTAAGAACACATGCTCTGTCAATGAGACTAAGCATGGCTAAACAAACAAAAATCTGGGCAAAATCCAGAATTTTAACAGGAGGATATCCTAAAGTGTGCACAACACCAGCAAGATTAGCACAGAAGAGGAAGAACAGAAAGACAAGGGCACCAATATGGCAGACACCTTCATTGCTGCATGTGTGAGCAGGCTGTGTGTCATGCTGCAGTGGAGACCAGGTAGAGGTAATTAACAGCTCCATGACACTGAACAGAATTGGATACAACCTCCAATTATGACCTTTATTTTCTGCCCACCTACCTGTCCTCTTTCCTTGTCAAAAGATGCAGAAGACCATGTGTCCTTGTTCCTTTGACCTGATTTTATTTGCTCAGTATTTCACTAAGTTTGGTATCTGTCAGTGCATTTTCCTCCTTTCTTATTGGTTGCAGCTTTCTCAAGTGGAGGGGATGTTCTGAGTTCAGTGTGGTCATTACTTGGCTGATTTATTCTTCTCAGATCTAGCTGAACATAGTGCACAAACAAGGGAAAATTACATAGAAATAAATGTATCATTGAGCATTATTTATAGTGAGTGTTTTTTCCATCCTGTGGGACACTAACCTGTTTCATGTCAGGATGAAATGAGTATTTAGCAACAACCGCAACAACACCACCAAAATATATATATATATATATATATATATATAATGTTTTACATTATTAAATAATTGCATATTTTAAGGAAAAATAGGAAATCACACTTCATGTCTACAAAGACCTCTTTTATTTCAAGTAACCACTAGCTCACTTATGATAGTCCTCACCTAGCAGCCAGGGGATCTTGCTATTATGTTGTCCCTGGTCTAAAATTATTTCAGTCACAGAAATTACCTGGGCACTGAAACATGCAAAATAAGTCACAAAGAGAAAAGCAGTAGCAGCAATTCTTAGCACCACTAGTGTCATTGGTTTGTTGTTAAGAATAATATAAACCACCAGTTTAATATCAATAGCCAAAAAAAAATTTGTGCGTATTCCCACTGAGTTTTGTGAGACTCCAGCTGACTCCATTTCTTCATCTTCACTTAACATAAAAATAATTTTAGAAATTAAGTGGTAAGTCATATGCAGAAAGGGCTATCAGTAGAGGGACAAAATAATGAAGGTAATGTATCATAATGGTCGCACAGAGAAAATAAATTCTGTTCTTTTTGTTTTGAAGGAATTCAAAGGATTGAAAAATGAAATCTTAAACTTGTACCTGGGCAAATTAAATGATGTCATGGGCTATGCCACAGGACCTAGGCAGTACCTCCTGTATTATAACCTCTTTGAACTTGTTCTGTTAATGAACACACATCTTCCATTAACAGCTCAGGCTCCCCTGAGGCAGCACAAGTGCTCAATCTGCTCAGTGCTCTTTGGCTGGGCTATCTAAAACATATGCCTTACAATTGTCATCCACCTTCACTGCACCATCATCCACCCAAAAACCCCCTACTCTACGCAGGCAGACAATTTAAAAGACCAAAATTGACAGACAGTCAGCATTCACCTTCTGTCCTGGAAAGACTAAAATTGACATTCCTATGGTCTGTTTCAAGAATAATATAGATTAACTAGGAGAGATGTAGCCAGAAAGTATCATAATCACTGCATCATAATTACTGAGGAAATGCTGTAATCCTGCTGGTTCGCTTACTAACAGCCCATTTCTCCAGCACAGGCACACTTCCCAGAGCTGGCAATGACCCAAAAACTGTGCCAGCTTTATTCAGCACATAACAACACATCAGAAAGAAATAGTGTGAGGAACCATAGGAACGGCTGCATATTTGCTGCACATCCCAGTGCAAGTACTACAAAAAGTGGAAAAATATGCTCATTTTGAAATATTTGAAAAGATAAATATTTAACAAACCAGGGCCGGATTTTATGAAGTCTCTTTGACATTCCCACCCATTTCCCTGCACTTGAAACACAGGTGTCCAGATTACAGCTTATTTCTCATGTTATACTTATAGGTGATGGGGTCAATTCATATGGATGGTAAAGCTAGCAGCTAACCCTGCTGCCTTTCCCATTTATTGCACCTCATTTTATATTGCCACCACTCTATACAAGGTCTTTAGGGTGCCTCCTAGACAAAAAACTCATTCACCTCTTGCAAGAGGAGATAAACACCTTTCCTACTACCTCTGCTTCCTCTTGACCCTATCAGCTCTACTTGTCAGAATCAGATTCTTACCAGAGACATCGGGGTGGTGTTAAAGAGGTAGCATGAGAGAACAGCAATAAGCATGGCAAAGCATGTGAAAAAGGGACCGAGAGGGAAAAGACAAGGTGGCAAGGGTTTAAGATCTGGCAACTGACCAGGCTCTGCTGCTGACAAATATTCTACTAATCAGCAGCTGGGATAAGTCATTCAAGGTAGCTTTGTTTCCTGCATTTTATTTGCCAGAGTAACCACATTAACATGGGTCAATAGTTACACCACCTATAATGTCTAGCACATAAACCATCATCTAACTGCCTGACTTGTTTATTACCATCTGTCATTCAAAAAGCTCTTATTTGAACTCTGCTGCAGTCAGTTCCTCATCAAGGCTTATTTTTATAATTAGATTTTTAAATAGCATTATTCCTGCAGGATTTTTTGGCTCAGTGATGATTCATAAGAGGATAGTAATATTGCTAGCTATTTCAGTATATTAAATACAATCTCCTAAATGAGCAAAACCGAAGTTAAGACCAGAAAACCATCTATGATAGCAGCTTTCCACCAAATACTGAACATCTCAGTGCATCACAGTCTTTGTAATACTTGAAACAAAAAACCAAAGCAAATAAATAATAGCATGTACTTAAACGTACTTACAGAATTATGGGGCTCTGAAAAATGACATGCTATTTCACTACTAGGTATAAAAAATCCCAGCTGTTTGATACTGTGAGGGAAATATATTGGTTTTACATTTTATAATTTCAAACCCTGTTGTCAACAGGTAACTTATGCTACTTTATATTCCTCTCATCACAGCCCACTATAATTCCTTCTGGCACAACCAAGTAAAATATATCCCTCTGTGCTGACACTACTTATTGTTTTTTGTCTCCTATAAATGATTTGTGGCTGTGTTTTGAATTTTTGTAAGAGTATTTCCAGAAGCTTTAAAACGAAACAGTACATTCATCAGAGCAGGCATACCAATACTTTAGGAAACAGGAGAAAACCTTTGGTCCATTGTCTGACCCTGCTTAATTTTCCTCCTGCTACTTCTTGCCATTGTCCCCCTGGCCCCTCTTTTCTGTTCAGGCTCATCAAGTAGTCATGGAATCTATTAAACTACTTGCTTTAGGCTATTTGAGCATGTGAGTGCTGCTCACTTCAGCCCATATGTCACACACTGAAATGAATCGAGAATCAGTTTTTCTGTTTGGGTATAATGAAATGTTGGTTAGGCACGCCTATGTCTCATCAGTGGAGGAAGGAAATACCACACACGGTGAAAACAGCCACGGGCATGAAAAGGGCTCTCTTTCATCTTGGTACCTTAAGCTAATTAAAAGAGTCCATTTGCAGTTTCTAGCCTCAACCATTTTCAAACAAAAATTTTTCTTTGACTACTGAGATACTCACATTGAATTGCAGACCTTGGCTTGGGTTTGGCGAGGTTGTCAGATGGAGCAAAAATCTGTTTACTTATCAAGACGGCCCACTTGATTTGAAGCCCAGAGAGCTGGTTTGTTGGTGACTTTTTTTTCTATCACTTTTAACACTGGAGTACTTTTAAAAAGCAATTTTGGTCAAATACTGTAGTTTCACAGAATTGTAGAATCACAGTCACAGAATCACAGGATGGTTGAAGTTGACACTGTCCTCCAGAAGTCATCTGGTCCAAATCCCCCGCTCAGCATAGAGCTGGTTGCACAGAAAAATGTTCCAGTAGCTTTTGAGTTTCTCAAAGGATGAAGTTTCCATAACCTCCCTGGACAGCTGGTTCCAATGCTCAGTCACCCTCACAGATTAAAAAGGGTTTGTGATATTTAGAGGTAGTATCCCATGGATCAGCTTGCATCCATTGCCTTGTTCTGTTCACTGAGCACCACTGAAAAGTACATGGCTCTGCCTTCTTTGGACCCTTCTTTCATAACCTTGCACATATTGATGGGATCCCTACATGCCTTCCTTCTTTAATTCAGTTCCAACACTTTCAGACTTATACGTGAGGGATATTTCAGCCCCTTCTCAACTCTGTGGCCCTTCCCTTTGAAGGAAGGTGAAGCCATGTTGACACCTCCTGATGATTTTCTTGCGCTTTTGTCCCTGGAAATGATTTCCAAGATTAGCTGCTCCACTCCTTCCCAGAAACCAAGGCAAGGCTGGCCTGTCTGTAGTCCTCTGGGCCATACTTAACCTTCTTGATGATAGAGGTGACATTATGACATTTTATTTCCTCCAGTCTTTGCATATTTCTCCCAGTTGCTGGGACCTATCAAAGGTTGTTAAGTGTCCCCACAATGATACCTGCCAGATCCCACGAGTGCATCCCATGAGCCCATGGATTTACATATGTCTGGTTTGCTCAAAGTCTCTGACCTGATCCTCTTCCACCAAGGGTGTTTCTTCCTTCTTGCAGGGAGCCTGGCCTTCCTAAATGCCACTCTTTCTATAAAGACTGGGGCAAAGAAGGCATCAGTAGCTCAACCTTTCCCATGTCCTGTATAACCAAGTCCACTGGTGCATTGAGCCCAAATATGCCCTAGCTTTCCTTTTACCTAGGTACTTACAAAAGCACATCTTGCTGTCTTTGTTGGCCTTGGCCAGGTTCAACTGCTTTTATTATTCCCTCCAATTTCCTAGGTCCATCCCAGGATGCACAAGCACTGTTTCACTATTCCTCCCATGTTACTTATACTTTCTTTAACCCTTTTTATGCTTCCTTTTTTGTTTTTGAGTTTGGCTAAGAGATTTTGGTTCATACATGCTGGCCTCCCATCTTTTATGCTTCCTGAAATGAAGAATCTATTGTGCTTTGCCTGCAATAATAAAACATTTTCCAAAATTTTCTATGACAAAATTCTAGGACATAAAGAAAGCTTCTTCACTTAAACCATTTCATTTTAATACATGACCTAATGGGCACTGTACCATTGGTAGACTTAAACACCATTACTACCTATATAATTAGACTAATACTTATGGAGCTAATTTTTCAGGATTCACAGGAAGGAGAGAAATTCAAGCAACTATTTTGCCAACAACATTAGAGACATTACCAGCATCGCGACCTTTGGCCTTTGATACTTTCAAGAGTTGTCCCCAAGGAAATCATCTGCTGGAATGTTAATCTGTTGCTTCTCTGACCTTCTACACATGTACCACATTATTATTACAACCACATGCTTCCCTTTCCATGCTGTCATTTTGACAATGGGGCCAATGGGCAATTCATCTCCAGACCAGATAGTTTTAAGAAAGTGGATACCAGTAAATGAAATTAAAATGAAATGGATATTTCTAAAATCCCAGTTAGACTGCTTTTCATCAAGAGACCCAGCCTTCTAATTATGCACTATGTGAGTTAAAAAGTGTGTGACATACATACAACAATGGTTTAGAGATAATGCATGGAATGATCACAGCTCTGGTATTTGTTTCAAGCTTTTCACAGCTTATTCTTTAAAAACACATTTTTTTCTTTGAACAGCATCTAGAAAGATTTATTACTTGATTTTTCCTAGCCCATATCATAGCTCATTCTTTCACCTGACATTTGTTTCATGTTCCAAACTTAGCATGACTGGCACTACCTCAATGTGTCTTAAAACAAAAATAATAACAACAATAAGCTTTAGCACAGGGATTGTTAGAAAATAATGACTTGCTGACAATCAGATATTTTGTCAGTGTCTTTTATTTGCACTTATAAGAAAAATATTCTTGTCTCACAAGCCTTCTCATGATGACTCCACGTAAAGAAGTACCTATTTCCCCTTTCAGAGGCAGCAGCAGCAGAGAAAGGTACAGTTCTGTGCTAGTCACACCCAAAATTAGTTCAGTTCTTGAATTTCCTCTGTGCTCATGAACTGTATCAAGCCAGTGTGCTGTAGTAAAACTTGATAATTGTTGCAAAAGATTTCAATATTTTAATCTGATTTGATTTTTTATTAACTTTGTCTCATTTGAGACATCAAATGCTTTGATATTTCATTGTCCAATAGGAGCCACTTTTTGAAGTCTTCCAGATACTTGGTAGTCTAACTCAACAATCTGAAAATATGCTTAATAGGATAATTTAATTCTACAGTTTATTTTAAATATATGCACAACAGGTTTGAGTTCTAAGCCCTTAACCCTAAGGGAGGTTTGGTCCTCAAAATTGTTCAAACATTTCTGCCACTGGCATAGAAATCATATTTAACACATATTCCCAGTCTTAACTACATTGAAAAGGCTTGTTTTGAAACTGTCACTACAGAGGAAAATTATCAAAATGAAGTTCAAGTCTTGATTTTCTAAAGTGACACAAACATTAAAAGTAACTTCTATGCATTTTTCCCAATAAGATAGAAGCAAACATGATTTCTAAGTCAAAACTAAAATAATGTTTTGAGGCCTTTTATTCTGAGATCACAGTGATGAAGAAAAAAAGACTTCTTAAGAAAAAGAATGGAGGACTAAAGGTCAGCAGATGACAGAGTTCAAATTATAAATCCTGGGCAAGAAAAAGGTGCTGCAGAAGAATGCCAAGAATGCTGTGCTTTTGTCTTATGTTTAACGAAACATTTCAAATTAATACACCTCTACTGCAGTTCTAATAAAGTTGAATGGCATTTTAAATACCTGAAAATGCAAATTCAGGTTTTGAGACATACTAACAGGCATTTCAGCACTTTGGAAAATTTCTCTAAGTTTTCTTTCAGGCAAAGAGATAAGAAATCTTGGTAAACAGTCAAAGATATATATCCAGTAAAAAATGTGTGACAAATTTACAAACCAGACTTAATGTTTAGACAATAATATGGAGGTGAGAGCAGTCTTTTTTCCAAGCTGACCTGAAACTTTAAAATAAGTAAGATTTGTTTTTAGAAAAGATTGTTTAAATGCTGTTTTGTGAACTTGACCCAAACTCCAGTACTCATTTGCTGCTTTTTTCACTAGTAACAACATTAGAATTGGAGCAGGGTGTGAAAAATTATGACAAAGTAATAAAGTAGAAATTAAGTAGAAAGGGGTTCATGACAAAGCAAAATGTACTGGAAAGAGATAAGGGTTTTAAGGTGTTAGAAGTGGCAGATAGAAGCATTCATTACAGCACAAATCTAAATTAATAATAAATATTTTAGGGTATAACCAATTGTAGCCCATAAGGCAATTTTTGCCTTGCAAAGGTAAGGAAATCCCTAACCACAAAGCACAGTACAAAATAAGAAATCTTGCCTGAAAAAAATATTTAAATTATGGGGAGGAGTATTACTGAAAAATTTGATAATTTGGTCATTTGGCATAGCATTAAGCAGTGGCAGCACTGGCAAGAATACAGCACATGCAGTATCCAGAGAAACAGCAAGTATTCACAGAAAGTGAAAAATTATTAATCAGGGACTTCTTTCTGAAACTGGAAAGGGTGTCATAGAAACTACAAATTCATAAAGTCTAAATCTCTACATTTTGAAGAAAATTGACTGAGAGCCTATTTAAGGATAAAATAGTACAAGACCAGGATAAGACTAATTCTGAAAGGTCAAATGAACAGGATTTTAAAACGAAATCATGTTGGAGTCCTTTTGAGATCAGCTGTTTGTGTTTTAAAGGAGTTGCTAGCAGTAGCTTAGCTTTTCTTGAGGCATTTGGAAAGTGTCTCAAAACCAGACCATTAAGTGGTGTAACAAAAGAGAATGGGGCAATATAAGACTGTGAACCAAGAACTAATGAAGGAAGAAAGATACAGAAAACGAGCCACATAGAACTTAGGTTCTTTGCCATAGTTAAGCTACATAAGACTTCTCAGTGTCAGACAGTGAATACAAATAAGCAAGAACAGGGTTGCATGGAAAGAGCAATATAGCAAAATATTCAAAAAATCATAAATTGAGACATGAGAAGTGCCATGTGTTTTTATAAGCCTTTAAAAATTACAGAATTTGGTCATTTAATTTCTGCCAGTGTTCCCAGGTGTCAAATAAGGCCAGAAGTGTCCTGGCTTGTGTCAGCAACAGTGCGACCAGCAGGATCAGGGCAGCGACTGTCCCCCGGTACTTGGCACTGCTGAGACCACACCTTGAATGCTGTGTTCAGTTCTGGGCCTCTCACTACAAAAAGGACATTGAGGTGCTGGAACAAGTCCAGAGAATGGCAATGGAGCTGCTGAGGGATCTGGTGCACGAGTGTGATGAAGAGCAGCTGAGGGAGGTGGGGTTGCTCAGCCTGGAGAGAAGGAGACTGTAGAGGAGTGACCTTATGACTTTCTACAGCTACCCAAAAGGAGGCTGTAGTGACATGAGGGTTTGTCTCTTCTCTCAGGTAAGAAGTGACAGGATGAAAAATTACCTCAAGTTTCTCCAGGGCAGATTTAGGTTAGATATTAGGAAAAATTTCCTTCCCGAGGGTCTGGTCAGGAATTGGAACAGGCTGCCCTGTTGAGGCACCATAACCAAAGGTATTTAAAAGATGTGTAGATGTGGTGTTTAGAGACATGGTTTAGGAGTGGACTAGGAAGTGTTAAGTTAGTGGTGGGACTCGATGATCTTCAGGGTCTTTTCCAACCTAAACAATGCTGCAAGCCTGTAGTCCTTTAAAATTCATCATCCCAGGTTCTTATCTGCAAGTCAGAAACACATTTCTAAGAGAACTGAAAGATGACTTTAAGACCCAGATCACATGAATCCAAAAGATCTGAGGTTTTCAGAGGTGCTGGTTGCAGGAACAGATTTTTCTGGTGGCTGGACTGTGGGGTAAATTGCACATGCCAGGTTTTATTGCAGTTACACCTGGGTAGCCCTTCTGCTAGGGGACAGTTGTTGTTCCCACTGAGCTCTTACTCTTGTTCCACCTCCCTGATGACCTTCTCACCCTCTACGCAAAAGGTGCTTATGCTGGAAAATGGAAACATCTAACCTGAAGATGGAAAGGAGGCACCATGCAGCATGACAAGTGTTACTTTGGAAAAGAGAATAGATAGGAAAAGGAAATCTCAACAGCATTAGAAAGAAATGCTTCCTGGAGGCTGGCACAAGCCTCTCCCCAAAGACCAGCCCCTGGCAGCTTGCACTCTGCTTGCACTCTGCTCAGTCCTTGCTCTCTTTGCTGGAACTCCAGCAGCGTTGTTCCTGGTCACTGGAAGAGTGATGTAGGGTGAAAAGCTTTTTTTCTTCTCAGCTCTCCAGCTGGGAATGAGGATGGGAGGAATGTGTTCAGACTTTTCTCCCTAGAATCAAATCATTTGGGGTAGGAAAGTAAGCAGTATCCTAAATGCCTGTATATCACTGCTGTCTTTTGAGGTGCTAGCTTGGAGGAGATCATGCTTAGAGTGCTTCAGGACCAGACCTACAGCCCCTGTGCAGGACAGGGGCCCTCTCAGTACAGGCAGTGCCCTTCCAGTATTACTCTAGTATTAGAAACCTGCAGCTAGAACAATCTATGTCACCTAAACAAAAAACTGATGAAGGGATTAAAATGCATTTACCAATGACAAACATAATGTCCCAATTCCACTGCATAGGAAGAAGATAACACACATTTCATCACAGCAACCAAACACATCTAAAAAGCCCAGCCTTGACTTGTTATGTGTCTGGGGCAGCTCTTCCACTGTCTGTGCCTGTTTTTCCTGAATAAAAGGTAGTTAAGAGGGAGGCTCTGCTTTGCCCCTGTACTTTGTCTCTTGTGAGGAAGATGCTCCCAAAACGGTGTGCCAGCACTCTGGAAGAAGCACCAGATAGTCCCTAATGCATTACCCAAAAAAACACATACAACATCTTTCTCTTGGCTTTTTACTTTCCCTCTGCTGTCCCAGGGTACTACTTTGCTATTATTTCCACCTAAACTGTTAATGGTACTCCTACTTAATTACTGGGTTATTTATCTACTACATATATAACCAAACCACTCAAACTGTCAGATTGAATGCAGTATATTTGCTTTCTGATGCTGCTGCTGATCTATTCATTTCAGGACATTGGTTGCTTTAATACCTGTGTGGGTTCTGTATTCCCACAGTGCATATTTTGTTCATGAAAGAGCTGGCATTTATTTTTGTCCCTGAGAAAGGTCATAATTCATGAATCACAGGAATAATTAAGAGAAATCAAAGTCTTTTTCCCATAGCACAGATGGCAAGGGTGCCTAAACTTATTAAAATATATTATCTATAACAAATTACATTTCATAAAGCAACTACTTGTAAAGCTGATTTTTTTGCAATAATTTTTATTTGCAAGAGAAGTATTTGTTAATATCTATTAAAATGTCATTCTTCCCCTGAAAATATTTTTATTCATTTAGGATTTGAGAAGTTACTTTCCAAGCGCCTTTTTTTGTGACACAGGAAGACAAAAGGGAAACATCAGTTACTAATGGATTGAGATACAATTATGTTGGAATCGGAGTATCTTTATGTCACACTTCAGAGTAAAGCTTTCAGACAGATATTGACATCACTTCAAACAAAATACAACAGTGATTGTGTGGCTCTCAGTCTTGAAACATACTCGTCAGAAGACAAACAGCAAAAAACTAAGAGGTGAATAAAAAAAACTGAGGTGAATGAAAACAAAAGTATAGCAGCGATGTTTCAGAAGGAAAAAACAGCAGCAGTGTGAGGAAAAACTAGTTCACCATTTTCATCATGTGCCATCTTGGCAATTATGCCCTAATATCTGCTGCACATATAAAGAATTTGATGTGATTAGTCTTTGGCCCTGACCCATAAAAGAGAATGCATTTATTCACTGATTTGACGTTAAACAAATGTTTAACATCTTTGCTGGAACAAACCTTTTAAGGTACATCTCAGTTTCAATGACAAGAGCAAAAACTTTGCATTTTACTTCAAAAATACAGAAATTTATTCATCCTGCTGGTAACCACCTTTTGAAGCAAATCCACTTTTATTACTCTCTCTCTCATATTTGTGTTTTTACATTTCTCTTCATCTCCACCTGAGCCACCTGCCTTTTTGTCAGATGAATGTATCTCTGATCCAGGGTTCTTCTATACCTACCAAAGTTTTCACTACATGGGATTTTTAAATGTGTCTGTTAAAACTTCTGGAAATATCTGTATAGGGATATTTCTCTCTTCAGTATAGTCTAAGCTAATGCAAAATATTGCTTAAAGAAAATAAAACTCATGCAAATTGCTGCCCCATGGTATCTCTGAGGAAGCTGTCTTTGAAACATATTTGTGCGAAAAGTGTATTTTCATATCTAAAGCCTGTAGATCACATAAACAATAAATAACAGAAGAATCCTTTGAATTTAAATCCTAAAAAAATCCACAGAAAATTAAAAGTCAGAAAAAATAATAATTTCAAAGGAGCTTGGGAGTAAATTTGTGTTGTCCATACAGATCTTGCACTTCTAAATAGCAAGCTGGGGGCTTGGATTTTTTTTGTTTTGTCGTGTTTCTTGTTGGGTTTGTTGGTTTGTTGTGTTTCAGGTTTCAGGTGGGTTGGTTGGTTGGTTGGTTGGTTGGTTTTACATAGCTTCAACTGCATACTAAATACAAAAAAAAAAACCCACTGTCCTTTTAGAAAGCACTTTACCACTCCTTCAGGTGAACTAAAAGCAGATGTGAGCTACACTGTGACTGTTACTTAGGCCACAGATTACAACAAATAGAAAAGCATGTGGTCACTGGAATCTGCTTCAAGGGAAGTCAAAAGTGGCTCAGTTGTGAGGGGAACTTATCTTTTGTTAAAATGGTGTAGGTTAGAAAACATCTTTGCAGAACACCTTGTTCAAGTTCCCAACCAAAGCAGGCCCAACAAATATAAAATCTGGACTGTGTCAAGCTTTGAATCAATCCAAGGACAAAAAATTCTTGGGCATACCCTGAAATTCCCTTCACTGCTTTAATATTTTCATGGTGATGTTTTCCTAATATCTCACTGGAATTTTTCTTGATACAGAATGTTGCCTGTCATCCTACTACATCTCTGAGAGCAGCCTGGCTCTCTCTTACCTGCAGATTGCAGTGAGATTGTTAAGACAGCAATGAAAGTCTAACATTAAGTCTTCCCCTTAAGTTTTATGCTGTGTGGAAGAAGTCTCCATCAAAATGGCACAATGCATTTTAAGAATAAATTGTGCAGGAGTAAAATGTAAGAACAGTAAAATGTACGGCAAGGAAAGATGGAGCTAAAGATAGAATGCACAATACAGGGAGGTGTCTTTATATCCTAAAAACTAAGCAGCTGAGAAAGAGGCTGTAGAGAGGTGTATCTGCTGGTGGACAGTCATCAGAGGGCTGTCAAACAAGAGAAGAAGGGAAAGCATATATCCTCTGCATAGTGGATGAACTAATTGCTAATGACTTCACAGGAGCTGGAGGATTTGAGCCTTGTAAAGATGCTCAGGCATCAGTCATGCCCAGAGGAATTAGGTGCTCCATTCATGGATTCAAGACCTTCTATCCCCAGTGCATATGGAAGTATGCCAGGCATGTTCATTTTCCTGAGTAAAAGGTCTTTCGTTCAATGAGCATGCTATGGCTACTGCAGACATGGTCTTTGAGGAGTGAGACCTCTGCCATGTTAAAGAGTTTTATACCCTTACAAATGTAGAACAGATCCCTATTTTTAAAATACGTTCCTCTGGAAATGATGTTGTTTAAACTGTTAAATAATAATTTCTTCTAAGCATATCAGATTCTTCTGTCCTCTGTACCACTATAAAAATTCTTCTTACAGCATTTCAAAAGCACATACTCTTTCATTTGTGGGTTTAGATTTTCTTCAAAGGGAACCATCTTATTACCTTCCATAGAGTCAGAACCTTCCAAAAGTATCTCATAAAAGTATTTGATAGAGATCTAAAGAGACAGGAAAGCCTTTGATATATAATGAAATAATTTTGAATCATTCTTCCACATGCAAGAGCAAGACAATGTATCTTTTTAAAGAAGCATAATCTACTTGGCACACAGCACCAATACAGAATCTCTTTTCCCCATTTGCTGCTGAGCTAAAGTAATTGCAGTGGCATTAGTTTAAAAAAATCAATTACTGATTATTAAAATAAAATTAAAAATAAATAAAAATCAAAGTGACAACTTTGTAAAAAAAACCCAAACAACTAAGGATACAAGTATTCAATTTAGGCAAGGAATATTAATATGCCAAACACAATAAAAAATGCAACATCTAACAGGAAGAGGATATCAATATGCCACTTTTGATCTCAGAAGGACTAAGAAAAAGTTTAGCTTAGTTCTTGTCAAATGGACTTTTCTTATGCTAGTTTTCATGGACTAGCAGATGGCTGTCAGAAGACTTGAGGTAGAGTTTTGGGGAGCTGAGCTGCAGATCAGAGAGAATGCATGTTTTCTCATAGAACACAGCCTGGTAAGATGGGTAGGTCTGTATATTTAATGACACACCACAGACTCTCCAACAGCCCAGACTCAGTATTCATGCACTCATATTCCTCAAGTCTTATAAAAAGTACCTGAAACACTGCTTTGTTACATAAATTTAAGACTAATATTTTTCATCAATATTTTTTACCTTCTATTTCTTCCTTTTTACATGACTTTTTCTTGTGTTTCTGCTCACTTGCCGTCTCTCTCAATGTACTCCTCTATGATTATTCCAGTTACTGAATTACACTTTTTCTGGTACCATTTCATTTGGTAAAGCACAGCACCTCAAGCTTATTTTATTATTTGAAACTTTATTTTCACTGTTTAGGATAGTCTAAAATTGCATGGGAGTTACAAATCACACTGATACATAATACAGCACCAAATTTCAAGAGGCTTTCTCACAGAGGCCATCTTTGTTAACCGCCCTCTGCATCACCAGGTTTCTTCAAGCTATACTTCCAGTGAATAGGGAAACACATGAAATTCAGGCTAGTGCTACTGCAGATCCTGAACCCAATAAAACAAGAATGATGAAGTGCTCACCAAGATAGAAGGCATGGGGTTAAGTGCACAGCCTAACCACATTCCTCTTGAATTGCAACAAATACTTGAAGATTGCTTTGCCTTCTTTTTCAAGCTTGACTCTTTAATTTGTGATCAACCTCTTCAGTGCTTCTCTCTCACTCCCTTCCTCATTTTCTCCCTGCCTCTGTGTTGTGCTGACTGGGCACTCTGCTCTGTTCCACACATGATGCCAGCAGAGCAACACTGATTAGAAACATTGATTATGGTGGATGTCAGAGAGAATCCCAATGCAGCATCAATCCTGAAACCCACCAAAGGGAGGAGAAAGACAGCAAAGCTGGAAAAAAACCTGACCAAAATTCAATGACTACTAATAGCTTCACAATCTTCACTTACGCCCAAAAACTTTGCTGTTTTGGAATTAGGATATTCATGTTTAAATCTGTGCTATCTCAGATCAGTTTAGATAGAATGAGTGATACAGAATGGCAAAAAATACCTTCTAATTTTGAGAGTCCTCATAAACTTGCTGCTAGAAGCTAGCGAGCTGCACTCCCCTTTTCTGGGGGGGGATGAGAATATAGATCTGTAACCAGGGTTGTGTTGGCTGAAGAGTTCTCCTGACAGCAGACAGGGCTGGCTCAAGACTTTGCTAGTGAAGCTACAGCAGAATTAGTCTCTGCTAACACAATCTGCTGCATTCCCCTGTTACAGGAACTACTTTCCTTCTCTGCCTGTGGAGAATAATTATTAATGAAGCTGCCCTTTCTACCATGAACTACCTTCGGGTTTTCAGTGGTTTTACCAGGATATCCTGGATAATGCTCACATAAAATCCCATTACGAGCTGTCTTATCAGTGTAAGACATTACGGAAGGGGTCAGTTACATGATCGAGTTGCAATAGCATG
>NC_142203.1:18694943-18697443 GCF_049639895.1 Pseudopodoces humilis | reverse complement strand
AAGGAAGGAAGGAAGGAAGGGGCGGAAGGAAGGAAGGAAGGAAGGAAGGACGGAAGGAAGGAGGAAGGAAGGAAGTGTCGGAAGGAAGGAAGGAAGGAAGGAAGGAAGGAAGGAAGGAAGGAAGGAAGGAAGGAAGGAAGGAAGGAAGGAAGGAAGGAAGGAAGGAAGGAAGGAAGGAAGGAAGGAAGGAAGGAAGGAAGGAAGGAAGGAAGGAAGTGGCGGAAGGAAGGAAGTGGCGGAAGGAAGGAAGGGGCGGAAGGAAGGAAGTGGCGGAAGGAAGGAAGGAAGGAAGGAAGGAAGGAAGGAAGGAAGGAAGGAAGGAAGGAAGGAAGGAAGGAAGGAAGGAAGGAAGGAAGGAAGGAAGGAAGGAAGGAAGGAAGGAAGGAAGGAAGGAAGGAAGGAGGGAAAGAAGGAAGGAAGGAAGGAAGGAAGGAAGGAAGGAAGGAAGGAAGGAAGGAAGGAAGGAAGGAAGGAAGGAAGGAAGGAAGGAAGGGTCGGAAGGAAGGAAGGAAGGAAGGAAGGAAGGAAGGAAGGAAGGAAGGAAGGAAGGAAGCGCGGAAGGAAGCGCGGAAGGAAGCGCGGAAGGAAGGGCGGAAGGAAGGAAGCGCGGAAGGAAGGAAGGAAGCGCGGAAGCGCGGAAGGAAGCGCGGAAGGAAGCGCGGAAGGAAGGAAGCGCGGAAGCGCGGAAGGAAGCGCGGAAGGAAGCGCGGAAGGAAGCGCGGAAGGAAGGAAGCGCGGAAGCGCGGAAGGAAGCGCGGAAGGAAGCGCGGAAGGAAGGAAGCGCAAAGCGCGGAAGCACAGAAGCGCGGAAGGAAGCGCGGAAGGAAGCGCGGAAGGAAGGAAGCGCAGAAGGAAGGAAGCGCAGAAGGAAGCGCAGAAGGAAGCACGGAAGGAAGCGCGGAAGGAAGGAAGGAAGCGCGGAAGGAAGCGCAGAAGGAAGCGCGGAAGCACGGAAGCGCGGAAGGAAGGAAGCATGGAAGGAAGCGCGGAAGGAAGGAAGGAAGCGCGGAAGGAAGGAAGGAAGGAAGGAAGGAAGGAAGGAAGGAAGAAAGGAAGGAAGGAAGGAAGGAAGGAAGGAAGGAAGGAAGGAAGGAAGGAAGGAAGGAAGGAAGGAAGCACAGAAGGAAGGAAGGAAGGAAGGAAGGAAGGAAGGAAGCGCGGAAGTGCGGAAGGAAGGAAGCGCGGAAGGAAGCGCGGAAGAAAGGAAGCGCGGAAGCGCGGAAGGAAGCCCGGAAGGAAGGAAGCACAAAGCGCGGAAGCGCAGAAGCGCGGAAGGAAGCGCGGAAGGAAGCGCGGAAGGAAGCGCGGAAGGAAGCGCGGAAGGAAGGAAGGAAGGAAGGAAGGAAGGAAGGAAGGAAGGAAGGAAGGAAGGAAGGAAGTGGCGGAAGGAAGGAAGGAAGTGGCGGAAGGAAGCGCGGAAGGAAGAGCGGAAGGAAGCGCGGAAGGAAGAAAGGAAGGAAGGAAGGAAGGAAGGAAGGAAGTGGCGGAAGGAAGGAAGGAAGGAAGGAAGGAAGGAAGGAAGGAAGGAAGGAAGGAAGGAAGGAAGGAAGGAAGGAAGGAAGGAAGGAAGGAAGGAAGGAAGGAAGGAAGGAAGGAAGGAAGGAAGGAAGGAAGGGCGGAAGGAAGGGCGGAAGGAAGGAAGCGCGGAAGGAAGGAAGCGCGGGAAGGAAGGAAGGAAGGAAGGAAGGAAGCGCGGAAGGAAGGAAGCGCGGAAGGAAGTGCGGAAGGAAGTGCGGAAGGAAAGTGCGGAAGGAAATAAGGAAGAAAGGAAGGAAGGAAGGAAGGAAGGAAGGAAGGAAGGAAGGAAGGAAGGAAGGAAGGAAGGAAGGAAGGAAGGAAGGAAGGAAGGAAGGAAGGAAGGAAGGAAGGAAGGAAGGAAGGAAGGAAGGAAGGAAGGAAGGAAGGAAGGAAGGAAGGAAGGAAGGGCGGAAGCGCGGAAGGAAGGAAGCGCGGAAGGAAGCGCGGAAGGAAGGAAGGAAGCGCGGAAGGAAGCGCGGAAGGAAGGAAGGAAGGAAGCGCGGAAGGAAGGAAGGAAAGAAGGAAGGAAGGAAGGAAGTGCGGAAGGAAGTGCGGAAGGAAGTGCGGAAGGAAGGAAGGAAGGAAGCGCAGAAGGAAGGAAGGAAGGAAGGAAGGAAGGAAGGAAGGAAGGAAGGAAGGAAGGAAGGAAGGAAGGAAGGAAGGAAGGAAGGAAGGAAGGAAGGAAGGAAGGAAGGAAGGAAGGAAGGAAGGAAGGAAGGAAGGAAGGAAGTGGCGGAAGGAAGGAAGCGCGGAAGTGCGGAAGGAAGGAAGCGCGGAAGCGCGGAAGCGCGGAAGGAAGCGCGGAAGGAAGCGCGGAAGGAAGCGCGGAAGGAAGCGCGGAAGGAGGGAAGGAAGGAAGGAAGGAAGGAAGGAAGGAAGGAAGGAAGGAAGGGCGGAAGGAAGGAAGGAAGCGCGGAAGGAAGGAAGCGCGGAAGCGCGGAAGGAAGGAAGCGCGGAAGGAAGCGCGGAAGGAAGGAAGGAA